>NW_026043874.1:0-66000 GCF_937001465.1 Orcinus orca
AGCGCGCCTCCATCTCCCGGGCGACGTACACGTTCTCTCCACGAGACGCAAGCCCTTCCTCCAGTGTGAAAGGCCTCTACACTCTACACCTCTTGCGCTCGCAGCACGCAGGTGCCACCCGCTCTGAACATCCTCCAAAGGCACAGGGGTCACGCAACGTGTGAACCACCGAGCGCGGGTGCAGCACACACCTAGGTCTTCGCTGTCGGCCTGAGAACACCCACGGCACAGGGCTTCTTTGGTGCACACACGTGGTAGCGGTCGGTGATGCATTCTGCTCCGTGAAACCTTCTCGGGGACACAGAGCGTGAGCGCACGTAGATTAGCCCTACACCTCATCCCTCTTTCTTGAGTGAGTTGTACTGCTATAAGGCAAAACTCCCTGCTGGAATCTCGGTGTGGCTTAAGTATCCTCCGGGAAGCGATCGCTGCTAGAGACACTGTGCTGCTCTCTAGGATAATGGTCTGTGCCTCCACTGCGCTGCTGTTGTCTCCAAGTCGCTTGCGAAGGCCTTTTCGAAGAGGTTGCTCACAGTGTCGTTTCTTTAGAGTAACCCACAGACGTACGAGGATGCCGGTTCTGTGAAGGAAAATGCTCCCTGCCTCAGCCACTTGGGCGCCGTTTTGTACAGGAAAGGACACTCCGCCTTGGAGGTTCTTCCTTCCGGATTGCCACTCGCACTGGCGATGTCTCCTGAATCTCGCGGGGTTACGGTGCTGTCACAAGGTCCGTATCTCAGGCCTAGAACGGCAGAGCGTCCGGCAGCTTTGAAAGAGACCGTCAGCATTCTTCTGGCCTTCGGGGACGCTCCATGAGGAACAAGCTCCTCAGCAGCGTGCGTCTTTAGATCTTTCATGGCAGAACCTCTGTGGGCGACCTCATTCCTCCCCCCACGTGAGAGACACACACAACCTGCCATTAGGGGGTGGAAGGCTTTAGAGTCCAGAAGCGAGGCTGGCGCTCCCACTCAGCATTCCTGCACGGAACTGAGCCAGGGTGCGTGAGACCGTGAGAGGGGGCAGAGACAGGCGTACCAGCGAGCTTTTCACGGTGCACGCTGACGCATCACCCTTCAAGCTCACGTTCATTTCATGGAGAGAACAAGAGGCCTTGATGCGCTTTCCTGTGGTACGTAAACTTTGGTCGCGTCCCCTGGTGGGCACATCGGCTCAGGACTGCCCTGTCCCAAAGGCTCCAGGTGTGGAGCCCGACTGTTGGAGCTCAGCCTCACGTGGCTCTTTCTCGGACGAGACCGGCTCGCAATGGGACCGTTCACGAGCTGGGGACCGTGCTGGCTGTTAGGAGTCGGCACACCAAGAGCCCTCCGAGGGAGAGGAGCTGCTGACGTTTGCCAGCACAGTCTCCAATTCCGAACTGCAACCATTCCCTGTCAGAGGCTCCCGAAAGCTTCGACGCAGTTTCTCAGTTAGCTATAAATGGAGGCCAGTCACTTGGCAGACTCCCCCAACGCCCGGCCTCCCAGGCTGCGATACAGACACGCCGACTGCTTCAGCCAACAGGGACAGCTTGGAGTAAAAGTGAGACTCCTACGTGTCAAAGTACTTGCGTGACGCTGGCCAGAAGCTCAAACATTTAGGGCAGGGCATCAGGGCACTTCGCCGCACGCGGAGCAAGTTTGTTCTCATCTCGCCTCTGAATGCTGAGTTTAACCAGCTAGGAAGCAAACTTCGGGAAAGGTACTCAGGGTGCCGCCGATTCAAACTTCTCTCACCAGACCGCCCAAATCGTGTACGCCTCTTTGTATTTTCCATGGGCAGGACAAAATGGTGTCAACCCGCACGCCTCCAGCTGGGGGTGTGTTGGGGTGGGGTGGGGTGGGGTGGGTTGGGGGTGGGGGTTGGGCGACGTACACTTTCTCCATGGGAAACAGGCCCACGCCTTCAGTGTGAAAGGCCTCTACGCCTCTCTGCTTTCGCAGCCCAGGCGTAGCCACAGCTCTGAAAATCTTCCAGATCAGGAAGGTCAGAAAACCTTTGAACCACCCAGCAGGTGCAGCACAGAACAAGGGCTTCTCTCTTGGCCTTGAGAACACCCACTGCCCAGCGCTCCTTTGTGTACACACGTGGTGGAGGAAGGGTGCTGGATTCGGCTCCATGAGAACTTCTCCGGGCCACGTACTGTGAACGCAAGTAGATGAGCCCTACATCTCATGCCAGTCTCCTGTGCGAGTTGGACAAGGCGAACTCCCTGCTTGAATCCCGGGGTGGGTTAAGTACCCTCCGGGGAAGGATCGTTGCTTGGGACCCCGGGGCTTGTATCGAGGTGACTGTTCTGTGCATCCACTTCGCAGCTGTTCTCTCTCCGCAGGTTCTCTCCGCCTGCTGCAGCCAAAAGGGACAGCTTAGGGTAAAGATAGAAACCCAGCGTGTAAACGTTCTTTCTTAGCCCTCGCCCCAAGCACAAGCGTATATGCCTCTGGTCAAAGGCTTTCGCCACAAGCTGAACACGTTTGGTATCATCTAAGCCTCTGAAGCCCGAGTTTACCCAGCTACGAATCAAACTTCAGGAAAGGTGCTCAGGGTGATGCGGACTGCCAAGCGTTTCACCAGGCAGCCCAGATCGAGTACAAACACTTGTGTTTTAAACGGGCAGAGGAAATGGTGTCAAGAGCGCGCCTCCATCTCCCGGGCGACGTACACGTTCTCTCCACGAGACGCAAGCCCTTCCTCCAGTGTGAAAGGCCTCTACACTCTACACCTCTTGCGCTCGCAGCACGCAGGTGCCACCCGCTCTGAACATCTTCCAAAGGCACAGGGGTCACGCAACGTGTGAACCACCGAGCGCGGGTGCAGCACACACCTAGGTCTTCGCTGTCGGCCTGAGAACACCCACGGCACAGGGCTTCTTTGGTGCACACACGTGGTAGCGGTCGGTGATGCATTCTGCTCCGTGAAACCTTCTCGGGGACACAGAGCGTGAGCGCACGTAGATTAGCCCTACACCTCATCCCTCTTTCTTGAGTGAGTTGTACTGCTATAAGGCAAAACTCCCTGCTGGAATCTCGGTGTGGCTTAAGTATCCTCCGGGAAGCGATCGCTGCTAGAGACACTGTGCTGCTCTCTAGGATAATGGTCTGTGCCTCCACTGCGCTGCTGTTGTCTCCAAGTCGCTTGCGAAGGCCTTTTCGAAGAGGTTGCTCACAGTGTCGTTTCTTTAGAGTAACCCACAGGCATACGAGGATGCCGGTTCTGTGAAGGAAAACGCTCCCTGCCTCAGCCACTTGGGCGCCGTTTTGTACAGGAAAGGACACTCCGCCTTGGAGGTTCTTCCTTCCGGATTGCCACTCACACTGGCGATGTCTCCTGAATCTCGCGGGGTTACGGTGCCATCACAAGGTCCGTATCTCAGGCCTAGAACGGCAGAGCGTCCGGCAGCTTTGAAAGAGACCGTCGGCATTCTTCTGGCCTTCGGGGACGCTCCATGAGGAACAAGCTCCTCAGCAGCGTGCGTCTTTAGATCTTTCATGGCAGAACCTCTGTGGGCGACTTCATTCCTCCCCCCACGTGAGAGACACACACAACCTGCCATTAGGGGGTGGAAGGCTTTAGAGTCCAGAAGCGAGGCTGGCGCTCCCACTCAGCATTCCTGCACGGAACTGAGCCCGGGTGCGTGAGACCGTGAGAGGGGGCAGAGACAGGCGTACCAGCGAGCTGTTCACGGTGCACGCTGACGCATCACCCTTCAAGCTCACGTTCATTTCATGGAGAGAACATGAGGCCTTGATGCGCTTTCCTGTGGTACGTAAACTTTGGTGGCATCCCCTGGTGGGCACATCGGCTCAGGACTGCCCTGTCCCAAAGGCTCCAGGTGTGGAGCCCGACTTTTGGAGCTCAGCCTCACGTGGCTCTTTCACGGACGAGACCGGCTCGCAATGGGACCGTTCACGAGCTGGGGACCGTGCTGGCTGTTAGGAGTCGGCACACCAAGAGCCCTCCGAGGGAGAGGAGCTGCTGACGTTTGCCAGCACAGTCTCCAATTCCCAACTGCAACCATTCCCTGTCAGAGGCTCCCGAAAGCTTCGACGCAGTTTCTCAGTTAGCTATAAATGGAGGCCAGTCACTTGGCAGACTCCCCCAATGCCCGGCCTCCCAGGCTGCGATACAGACACGCCGACTGCTTCAGCCAACAGGGACAGCTTGGAGTAAAAGTGAGACTCCTACGTGTCAAAGTACTTGCGTGACGCTGGCCAGAAGCTCAAACATTTAGGGCAGGGCATCAGGGCACTTCGCCGCACGCGGAGCAAGTTTGTTCTCATCTCGCCACTGAATGCCGAGTTTAACCAGCTAGGAAGCAAACTTCGGGAAAGGTACTCAGGGTGCCGCCGATTCAAAATTCTCTCACCAGACAGCCCAAATCGTGTATGCCTCTTTGTATTTTCCATGGGCAGGACAAAATGGTGTCAACCCGCACGCCTCCAGCAGGGGGTGGGGTGGGGTGGGGTGGGGTGGGGTGGGGTGGGGTGGGGGTGGGGGTTGGGCGACGTACACTTTCTCCATGGGAAACAGGCCCACGCCTTCAGTGTGAAAGGCCTCTACGTCTCTCTGCTTTCGCAGCCCAGGCGTAGCCTCAGCTCTGAAAATCTTCCAGAGCAGGAAGGTCAGAAAACCTTTGAACCACCCAGCAGGTGCAGCACAGAACAAGGGCTTCTCTCTTGGCCTTGAGAACACCCACTGCCCAGCGCTCCTTTGTGTACACACGTGGTGGAGGAAGGGTGCTGGATTCGGCTCCGTGAGAACTTCTCCGGGCCACGTAGTGTGAACGCAAGTAGATGAGCCCTACATCTCATGCCAGTCTCCTGTGCGAGTTGGACAAGGCAAACTCCCTGCTTGAATCCCGGGGTGGGTTAAGTACCCTCCGGGGAAGGATCGTTGCTTGGGACCCCGGGGCTGGTATCGAGGTGACTGTTCTGTGCATCCACTTCGCAGCTGTTCTCTCTCCGCGGGTTCTCTCCGCCTGCTGCAGTCAAAAGGGACAGCTTAGGGTAAAGATAAAAACCCAGCGTGTAAACGTTCTTGCCTAGCCCTCGCCCCAAGCACAAGCGTATATGCCTCTGGTCAAAGGCTTTCGCCACAAGCTGAATACGTTTGGTCTCATCTAAGCCTCTGAAGCCCGAGTTTACCCAGCTACGAATCAAACTTCAGGAAAGGTGCTCAGGGTGATGTGGACTGCCAAGTGTTTCACCAGGCAGCCCAGATCGATTATAAACACTTGTGTTTTAAACGGGCAGAGGAAATGGTGTCAAGAGCGCGCCTCCATCTCCCGGGTGACGTACACGTTCTCTCCACGAGACGCAAGCCCTTCCTCCAGTGTGAAAGGCCTCTACACACTACACCTCTTGCGCTCGCAGGACGCAGGTGCCACCCGCTCTGAACATCCTCCAAAGGCACAGGGTTCACGAAACGTGTGAACCACCGAGCGCGGGTGCAGCACACACCTAGGTCTTCGCTGTCGGCCTGAGAACAACCACGGCACAGGGCTTCTTTGGTGCACACACGTGGTAGCGGTCGGTGATGCATTCTGCTCCGTGAAACCTTCTCGGGGACACAGAGCGTGAGCGCACGTAGATTAGCCCTACACCTCATCCCTCTTTCTTGAGTGAGTTGTACTGCTATAAGGCAAAACTCCCTGCTGGAATCTCGGTGTGGCTTAAGTATCCTCCAGGAAGCGATCGCTGCTAGAGACACTGTGCTGCTCTCTAGGATAATGGTCTGTGCCTCCACTGCGCTGCTGTTGTCTCCAAGTCGCTTGCGAAGGCCTTTTCGAAGAGGTTGCTCACAGTGTCGTTTCTTTAGAGTAACCCACAGACATACGAGGATGCCGGTTCTGTGAAGGAAAATGCTCCCTGCCTCAGCCACTTGGGCGCCGTTTTGTACAGGAAAGGACACTCCGCCTTGGAGGTTCTTCCTTCCGGATTGCCACTCGCACTGGCGATGTCTCCTGAATCTCGCAGTGTTACGGTGCCGTCACAAGGTCCGTATCTCAGGCCTAGAACGGCAGAGCGTCCGGCAGCTTTGAAAGAGACCTTCGGCATTCTTCTGGCCTTCTGGGACGCTCCATGAGGAACAAGCTCCTCAGCAGCGTGCGTCTTTAGATCTTTCATGGCAGAACCTCTGTGGGCGACCTCATTCCTCCCCGCACGTGAGAGACACACACAACCTGCCATTAGGGGGTGGAAGGCTTTAGAGTCCAGAAGCGAGGCTGGCGCTCCCACTCAGCATTCCTGCACGGAACTGAGCCCGGGTGCGTGAGACCGTGAGAGGGGGCAGAGACAGGCGTACCAGCGAGCTGTTCACGGTGCACGCTGACGCATCACCCTTCAAGCTCACGTTCATTTCATGGAGAGAACACGAGGCCTTGATGCGCTTTCCTGTGGTACGTAAACTTTGGTCGCATCCCCTGGTGGGCACATCGGCTCAGGACTGCCCTGTCCCAAAGGCTGCAGGTGTGGAGCCCGACTGTTGGAGCTCAGCCTCACGTGGCTCTTTCACGGACGAGACCGGCTCGCAATGGGACCGTTCACGAGCTGGGGACCGTGCTGGCTGTTAGGAGTCGGCACACCAAGAGCCCTCCGAGGGAGAGGAGCTGCTGACGTTTGCCAGCACAGTCTCCAATTCCGAACTGCAACCATTCCCTGTCAGAGGCTCCCGAAAGCTTCGACGCAGTTTCTCAGTTAGCTATAAATGGAGGCCAGTCACTTGGCAGACTCCCCCAACGCCCGGCCTCCCAGGCTGCGATACAGACACGCCGACTGCTTCAGCCAACAGGGACAGCTTGGAGTAAAAGTGAGACTCCTACGTGTCAAAGTACTTGCGTGACGCTGGCCAGAAGCTCAAACATTTAGGGCAGGGCATCAGGGCACTTCGCCGCACGCGGAGCAAGTTTGTTCTCATCTCGCCTCTGAATGTCGAGTTTAACCAGCTAGGAAGCAAACTTCGGGAAAGGTACTCAGGGTGCCGCCGATTCAAAATTCTCTCACCAGACCGCCCAAATCGTGTACGCCTCTTTGTATTTTCCATGGGCAGGACAAAATGGTGTCAACCCGCACGCCTCCAGCTGGGGGTGGGTTGGAGTGGGGTGGGGTGGGGTGGGGTGGGGTGGGAGTGGGGGTTGGGCGACGTACACTTTCCCCATGGGAAACAGGCCCACGCCTTCAGTGTGAAAGGCCTCTACGCCTCTCTGCTTTCGCAGCCCAGGCGTAGCCTCAGCTCTGAAAAGCTTCCAGAGCAGGAAGGTCAGAAAACCTTTGAACCACCCAGCAGGTGCAGCACAGAACAAGGGCTTCTCTCTTGGCCTGAGAACACCCACTGCCCAGCGCTCCTTTGTGTACACACGTGGTGGAGGAAGGGTGTTGGATTCGGCTCCGTGAGAACTTCTCCGGGCCACGTAGTGTGAACGCAAGTAGATGAGCCCTACATCTCATGCCAGTCTCCTGTGCGAGTTGGACAAGGCGAACTCCCTGCTTGAATCCCTGGGTGGGTTAAGTACCCTGCGGGGAAGGATCGTTGCTTGGGAGCCCGGGGCTGGTATCGAGGTGACTGTTGTGTGCATCCACTTCGCAGCTGTTCTCTCTCCGCGGGTTCTCTCCGCCTGCTGCAGCCAAAAGGGACAGCTTAGGGTAAAGATAAAAACCCAGTGTGTAAACGTTCTTGCCTAGCCCTCGCCCCAAGCACAAGCTTATATGCCTCTGGTCAAAGGCTTTCGCCACAAGCTGAACACGTTTGGTCTCATCTAAGCCTCTGAAGCCCGAGTTTACCCAGCTACGAATCAAACTTCAGGAAAGGTGCTCAGGGTGATGCGGACTGCCAAGCGTTTCACCAGGCAGCCCAGATCGAGTACAAACACTTGTGTTTGAAACAGGCAGAGGAAATGGTGTCAAGAGCGCGCCTCCATCTCCCGGGCAACGTACACATTTTCTCCATGAGATGCAAGCCTTTCCTCCAGTGTGAAAGGCCTTTACACTCTACACCTCTTGCGCTCGCAGCACGCAGGTGCCACCTGCTCTGAGCATCTTCAAAAGGCACAGGGTCAGGCAACGTGTGAACCACCGGGCGCGGGTGCAGCACACACCTAGGTCTTCGCTGTCGGCCTGAGAACACCCACGGCACAGGGCTTCTTTGGTGCACACACGTGGTAGCGGTCGGTGATGCATTCTGCTCCGTGAAACCTTCTCGGGAACACAGAGCGTGAGCGCACGTAGATTAGCCCTACACCTCATCCCTCTATCTTGAGTGAGTTGTACTGCTATAAGGCAAAACTCCCTGCTGGAATCTCGGTGTGGCTTAAGTATCCTCCGGGAAGCGATCGCTGCTAGAGACACTGTGCTGCTCTCTAGGACAATGGTCTGTGCCTCCACTGCGCTGCTGTTGTCTCCAAGTCGCTTGCGAAGGCCTTTTCGAAGAGGTTGCTCACAGTGTCGTTTCTTTAGAGTAACCCACAGGCATACGAGGATGCCGGTTCTGTGAAGGAAAATGCTCCCTGCCTCAGCCACTTGGGCGCCGTTTTGTACAGGAAAGGACACTCCGCCTTGAAGGTTCTTCCTTCCGGATTGCCACTCGCACTGGCGATGTCTCCTGAATCTCGCGGGGTTACGGTGCCGTCACAAGGTCCTTATCTCAGGCCTAGAATGGCAGAGCGTCCGGCAGCTTTGAAAGAGACCTTCGGCATTCTTCTGGCCTTCGGGGACGCTCCATGAGGAACAAGCTCCTCAGCAGCGTGCGTCTTTAGATCTTTCATGGCAGAACCTCTGTGGGCGACCTCATTCCTCCCCCCACGTGAGAGACACACACAACCTGCCATTAGGGGGTGGAAGGCTTTCGAGTCCAGAAGCGAGGCTGGCACTCCCACTCAGCATTCCTGCACGGAACTGAGCCCGGGTGCGTGAGACCATGAGAGGGGGCAAAGACAGGCGTACCAGCGAGCTGTTCACGGTGCACGCTGACGCATCACCCTTCAAGCTCACGTTCATTTCATGGAGAGAACACGAGGCCTTGATGCGCTTTCCTGTGGTACGTAAACTTTGGTCGCGTCCCCTGGTGGGCACATCGGCTCAGGACTGCCCTGTCCCAAAGGCTCCAGGTGAGGAGCCCGACTGTTGGAGATCAGCCTCAAGTGGCTCTTTCACGGACGAGACCGGCTCGCAATGGGACCGTTCACGAGCTGGGGACCGTGCTGGCTGTTAGGAGTCGGCACACCAAGAGCCCTCTGAGGGAGAGGAGCTGCTGACGTTTGCCAGCACAGTCTCCAATTCCGAACTGCAACCATTCCCTGTAAGAGGCTCCCGAAAACTTCGACGCAGTGTCTCAGTTAGCTATAAATGGAGGCCAGTCACTTGGCAGACTCCCCCAACGCCCGGCCTCCCAGGCTGTGATACAGACACGCCGACTGCTTCAGCCAACAGGGATAGCTTGGAGTAAAAGTGAGAATCCTACGTGTCAAAGTACTTGCGTGATGCTGGCCAGAAGCTCAGGCATTTAAGGCAGGGCATGAAGGCACTTCGCCGCACGAGGAGCAAGTTTGTTCTCATCTCGCGTCTGAATGCCGAGTTTAACCAGCTAGGAAGCAAACTTCGGGAAAGGTACTCAGGGTGCCGCCGATTCAAAATTCTTTCACCAGACAGCCCAAATCGTGTACGCCTCTTTGTATTTTCCATGGGCAGGACAAAATGGTGTCAACCCGCACGCCTCCAGCTGGGGGTGGGTTGGGTTGGTGTGGGGTGGGGTGGGGTGGGGTGGTGGTGGGGGTTGGGCGACGTACACTTTCTCCATGTGAAACAGGCCCACGCCTTCAGTGTGAAAGGCCTCTACGCCTCTCTGCTTTCGCAGCCCAGGCGTAGCCTCAGCTCTGAAAATCTTCCAGAGCAGGAAGGTCAGAAAATCTTTGAACCACCCAGCAGGTGCAGCACAGAACAAGGGCTTCTCTCTTGGCCTTGAGAACACCCACTGCCCAGCGCTCCTTTGTGTACACATGTGGTGGAGGAAGGGTGCTGGATTCGTCTCCGTGAGAACTTCTCTGGGCCACGTAGTGTGAACGCAAGTAGATGAGCCCTACATCTCATGCCAGTCTCCTGTGCGAGTTGGACAAGTCGAACTCCCTGCTTGAATCCCTGGGTGGGTTAAGTACCCTCCGGGGAAGGAACGTTGCTTGGGACCCCGGGGCTGGTATCGAGGTGACTGTTCTGTGCATCCACTTCGCAGCTGTTCTCTCTCCGCGGGTTCTGAAGGCTCTTCTGAAGAGTTTCCTGAGGTTGCCGGAAACAGGGAAGTAGCCATCAGGCCCACGAGGATACCAACCCTCTCAAGCGAAAGGCTACCAGGCTCAGACTCTTGGGCTCGCTTTAGTACATGAAACCGCACTGTGCTTTGAAGGTTCCTGGCACCCAGCTTGCGAGTCGAACTACCACCATGTCTTAGGGTTCCCAGGGTTTCCATGCTGTCCCAATGTCCAATTGTTAGGCGTAAGATGGCAGGGTGTCTGGGAGCTCTAAAGGAGACCTTAAGAAGGCAGGCCTTTTGGCTCCTTCCCTTGAGAGACCAGCTCCCCCGGATCCTCTGTCATCAGTTAGTTGATTTCAGAATACCTGTGCGCACCCTCGTTGCTCCTCGACGTAAGAGACGAACAGAATGGCCATAAAGGGAGGAAGCCTTCTGAGTCCAGCACAGAGGCAGTGTCTCTCACTCAGCATTCCCACAACAGCTGAGAGCACCAGGGTATGGGACTGAGAGAGGGAGAAGGAGAGCCGTAACCCCGAGCCTTTCCACAATGGACTATAGGCATCACCCTTCAAGCCCATGTAAATCTCACAGAGAACACACCGGGCCTCGGTGTGCCTTCCTGTGGGTAAGGAAAATTTGCTTTCCATTCCTTGGGTGGCACACTGGCTGGCTCAGGACTGCCCTACCCCAGAGACTCAGGGTGCGCAGCCCGATTTGTCGAGATCAGGCCCCTCGGCGCTTCCACGGATGAAGCCAACTCGGGAAAGAGCCGTTCAAAAGCCGGGGACCGTGGTGGCTTTCACTAGTCTTCACAGCTGGAGCACCCTGAAGGAGAGGAGCTGCTGCAGTCCGCTAGCAAAGTCTTCTAATCCGAAGAGGAGCCTTTCATTTCAAGTGGCTTCCGAAGGCCTTGATGCATTCTCACGGTTATCTAGAGTGGAGGCCTGTCGCCTGGCAGACTCCCCCATCGGCCGGCTTCCCTGGCTGGGATTTGGACACACCGCCTGCTGCAGCCAAAAGGGACAGCTTAGGGTAAAGATAAAAACCCAGTGTGTAAACGTTCTTGCCTAGCCCTCGCCCAAGCACAAGCGTATATGCCTCTGGTCGAAGGCTTTCGCCACAAGCTGAACACGTTTGGTCTCATCTAGCCTCTGAGGCCCGAGTTTACCCAGCTACGAATCAAATTTCAGGAAAGGTGCTCAGGGTGATGCGGACTGCCAAGTGTTTCACCAGGCAGCCCAGATCGAGTACAAACACTTGTGTTTTAAACGGGCAGAGGAAACGGTGTCAAGAGCGCGCCTCCATCTCCCGGGCGACGTACACGTTCTGTACACGAGACGCAAGCCCTTCCTCCAGTGTGAGAGGCCTGTACACTCTACACCTCTTGCACTCGCAGCACGCAGGTGCCACCCGCTCTGAACATCTTCCAAAGGCACAGGGGTCACGCAACGTGTGAACCACCGAGCGCGGGTGCAGCACACACCTAGGTCTTCGCTGTCGGCCTGAGAACACCCACGGCACAGGGCTTCTTTGGTGCACACACGTGGTAGCGGTCGGTGATGCATTCTGCTCCGTGAAACCTTCTCGGGGACACAGAGCGTGAGCGCACGTAGATTAGCCCTACACCTCATCCCTCTTTCTTGAGTGAGTTGTACTGCTATAAGGCAAAACTCCCTGCTGGAATCTCAGTGTGGCTTAAGTATCCTCTGGGAAGTGATCGCTGCTAGAGACACTGTGCTGCTCTCTAGGATAATGGTCTGTGCCTCCACTGTGCTGCTGTTGTCTCCAAGTCGCTTGCGAAGGCCTTTTCGAAGAGGTTGCTCACAGTGTCGTTTCTTTAGAGTAACCCACAGGCATACGAGGATGCCGGTTCTGTGAAGGAAAATGCTCCCTGCCTCAGCCACTTGGGCGCCATTTTGTACAGGAAAGGACACTCCGCCTTGGAGGTTCTTCCTTCCGGATTGCCACTCACACTGGCGATGTCTCCTGAATCTCGCGGGGTTACAGTGCCATCACAAGGTCCGTATCTCAGGCCTAGAATGGCAGAGTGTCCGGCAGCTTTGAAAGAGACCGTCGGCATTCTTCTGGCCTTCGGGGACGCTCCATGAGGAACAAGCTCCTCAGCAGCGTGCGTCTTTAGATCTTTCATGGCAGAACCTCTGTGGGCGACCTCATTCCTCCCCCCACGTGAGAGACACACACAACCTGCCATTAGGGGGTGGAAGGCTTTCGAGTCCAGAAGCGAGGCTGGCGCTCCCACTCAGCATTCCTGCACGGAACTGAGCCCGGGTGCGTGAGACCGTGAGAGGGGGCAAAGACAGGCGTACCAGCGAGCTGTTCACGGTGCACGCTGACGCATCACCCTTCAAGCTCACGTTCATTTCATGGAGAGAACACGAGGCCTTGATGCGCTTTCCTGTGGTACGTAAACTTTGCTCACGTCCCCTGGTGGGCACATCGGCTCAGGACTGCCCTGTCCCAAAGGCTCCAGGTGAGGAGCCCGACTGTTGGAGCTCAGCCTCACGTGGCTCTTTCACAGAAGAGACCGGCTCGCAATGGGACCGTTCACGAGCTGGGGACCGTGCTGGCTGTTAGGAGTCGGCACACCAAGAGCCCTCCGAGGGAGAGGAGCTGCTGACGTTTGCCAGCACAGTCTCCAATTCCGAACTGCAACCATTCCCTGTAAGAGGCTCCCGAAAGC
This sequence comes from Orcinus orca, assembly GCF_937001465.1. Taxonomy (NCBI): domain Eukaryota; kingdom Metazoa; phylum Chordata; class Mammalia; order Artiodactyla; family Delphinidae; genus Orcinus; species Orcinus orca. Next base: position 12,935 of record NW_026043874.1, read on the forward strand.
TTCGACGCAGTTTCTCAGTTAGCTATAAATGGAGGCCAGTCACTTGGCAGACTCCCCCAACGCCCGGCCTCCCAGGCTGCGATACAGACACGCCGACTGCTTCAGCCAACAGGGACAGCTTGGAGTAAAAGTGAGACTCCTACGTGTCAAAGTACTTGCGTGACGCTGGCCAGAAGCTCAAACATTTAGGGCAGGGCATCAGGGCACTTCGCCGCGCGCGGAGCAAGTTTGTTCTCATCTCGCCTCTGAATGCCGAGTTTAACCAGCTAGGAAGCAAACTTCGGGAAAGGTACTCAGGGTGACGCCGATTCAAAATTCTCTCACCAGACAGCCCAAATCGTGTACGCCTCTTTGTATTTTCCATGGTCAGGACAAAATGGTGTCAACCCGCACGCCTCCAGCTGGGGGTGGGTTGGGGTGTGGTGGGGTGGGGTGGGGGTGGGGGTTGGGCGACTTACACTTTCCCCATGTGAAACAGGCCCACGCCTTCAGTGTGAAAGGCCTCTACGCCTCTCTGCTTTCGCAGCCCAGGCGTAGCCTCAGCTCTGAAAATCTTCCAGAGCAGGATGGTCAGAAAATCTTTGAACCACCCAGCAGGTGCAGCACAGAACAAGGGCTTCTCTCTTGGCCTTGAGAACACCCACTGCCCAGCGCTCCTTTGTGTACACATGTGGTGGAGGAAGGGTGCTGGATTCGGCTCCGTGAGAACTTCTCTGGGCCACGTAGTGTGAACGCAAGTAGATGAGCCCTACATCTCATGCCAGTCTCCTGTGCGAGTTGGACAAGTCGAACTCCCTGCTTGAATCCCTGGGTGGGTTAAGTACCCTCCGGGGAAGGAACGTTGCTTGGGACCCCGGGGCTGGTATCGAGGTGACTGTTCTGTGCATCCACTTCGCAGCTGTTCTCTCTCCGCGGGTTCTGAAGGCTCTTCTGAAGAGTTTCCTGAGGTTGCCGGAAACAGGGAAGTAGCCATCAGGCCCACGAGGATACCAACCCTCTCAAGCGAAAGGCTACCAGGCTCAGACGCTTGGGCTCGCTTTAGTACATGAAACCGCACTGTGCTTTGAAGGTTCCTGGCACCCAGCTTGCGAGTCGAACTACCACCGTGTCTTAGGGTTCCCAGGGTTTCCATGCTGTCCCAATGTCCAATTGTTAGGCGTAAGATGGCAGGGTGTCTGGGAGCTCTAAAGGAGACCTTAAGAAGGCAGGCCTTTTGGCTCCTTCCCTTGAGAGACCAGCTCCCCCGGATCCTCTGTCATCAGTTAGTTGATTTCAGAATACCTGTGCGCACCCTCGTTGCTCCTCGACGTAAGAGACGAACAGAATGGCCATAAAGGGAGGAAGCCTTCTGAGTCCAGCACAGAGGCAGTGTCTCTCACTCAGCATTCCCACAACAGCTGAGAGCACCAGGGTATGGGACCGAGAGAGGGAGAAGGAGAGCCGTAACCCCGAGCCTTTCCACAATGGACTATAGGCATCACCCTTCAAGCCCATGTAAATCTCACAGAGAACACACCGGGCCTCGGTGTGCCTTCCTGTGGGTAAGGAAAATTTGCTTTCCATTCCTTGGGTGGCACACTGGCTGGCTCAGGACTGCCCTACCCCAGAGACTCAGGGTGCGCAGCCCGATTTGTCGAGATCAGGCCCCTCGGCGCTACCACGGATGAAGCCAACTCGGGAAAGAGCCGTTCAAAAGCCGGGGACCGTGGTGGCTTTCACTATTCTTCACAGCTGGAGCACCCTGAAGGAGAGGAGCTGCTGCAGTCCGCTAGCAAAGTCTTCTAATCCGAAGAGGAGCCTTTCATTTCAAGTGGCTTCCGAAGGCCTTGATGCATTCTCACGGTTATCTAGAGTGGAGGCCTGTCGCCTGGCAGACTCCCCCATCGGCCGGCTTCCCTGGCTGGGATTTGGACACACCGCCTGCTGCAGCCAAAAGGGACAGCTTAGGGTAAAGATAAAAACCCAGTGTGTAAACGTTCTTGCCTAGCCCTCGCCCAAGCACAAGCGTATATGCCTCTGGTCGAAGGCTTTCGCCACAAGCTGAACACGTTTGGTCTCATCTAGCCTCTGAGGCCCGAGTTTACCCAGCTACGAATCAAACTTCAGGAAAGGTGCTCAGGGTGATGCGGACTGCCAAGTGTTTCACCAGGCAGCCCAGATCGAGTACAAACACTTGTGTTTTAAACGGGCAGAGGAAACGGTGTCAAGAGCGCGCCTCCATCTCCCGGGCGACGTACACGTTCTGTACACGAGACGCAAGCCCTTCCTCCAGTGTGAGAGGCCTGTACACTCTACACCTCTTGCACTCGCAGCACGCAGGTGCCACCCGCTCTGAACATCTTCCAAAGGCACAGGGGTCACGCAACGTGTGAACCACCGAGCACGGGTGCAGCACACACCTAGGTCTTCGCTGTCGGCCTGAGAACACCCACGGCACAGGGCTTCTTTGGTGCACACACGTGGTAGCGGTCGGTGATGCATTCTGCTCCGTGAAACCTTCTCGGGGACACAGAGCATGAGCGCACGTAGATTAGCCCTACACCTCATCCCTCTTTCTTGAGTGAGTTGTACTGCTATAAGGCAAAACTCCCTGCTGGAATCTCAGTGTGGCTTAAGTATCCTCTGGGAAGTGATCGCTGCTAGAGACACTGTGCTGCTCTCTAGGATAATGGTCTGTGCCTCCACTGTGCTGCTGTTGTCTCCAAGTCGCTTGCGAAGGCCTTTTCGAAGAGGTTGCTCACAGTGTCGTTTCTTTAGAGTAACCCACAGGCATACGAGGATGCCGGTTCTGTGAAGGAAAATGCTCCCTGCCTCAGCCACTTGGGCGCCATTTTGTACAGGAAAGGACACTCCGCCTTGGAGGTTCTTCCTTCCGGATTGCCACTCACACTGGCGATGTCTCCTGAATCTCGCGGGGTTACAGTGCCATCACAAGGTCCGTATCTCAGGCCTAGAATGGCAGAGTGTCCGGCAGCTTTGAAAGAGACCGTCGGCATTCTTCTGGCCTTCGGGGACGCTCCATGAGGAACAAGCTCCTCAGCAGCGTGCGTCTTTAGATCTTGCATGGCAGAACCTCTGTGGGCGACCTCATTCCTCCCCCCACGTGAGAGACACACACAACCTGCCATTAGGGGGTGGAAGGCTTTCGAGTCCAGAAGCGAGGCTGGCGCTCCCACTCAGCATTCCTGCATGGAACTGAGCCCGGGTGCGTGAGACCGTGAGAGGGGGCAAAGACAGGCGTACCAGCGAGCTGTTCACGGTGCACGCTGACGCATCACCCTTCAAGCTCACGTTCATTTCATGGAGAGAACACGAGGCCTTGATGCGCTTTCCTGTGGTACGTAAACTTTGCTCACGTCCCCTGGTGGGCACATCGGCTCAGGACTGCCCTGTCCCAAAGGCTCCAGGTGTGGAGCCCGACTGTTGGAGCTCAGCCTCACGTGGCTCTTTCACAGAAGAGACCGGCTCGCAATGGGACCGTTCACGAGCTGGGGACCGTGCTGGCTGTTAGAAGTCGGCACACCAAGAGCCCTCCGAGGGAGAGGAGCTGCTGACGTTTGCCAGCACAGTCTCCAATTCCCAACTGCAACCATTCCCTGTAAGAGGCTCCCGAAAGCTTCGACGCAGTTTCTCAGTTAGCTATAAATGGAGGCCAGTCACTTGGCAGACTCCCCCAACGCCCGGCCTCCCAGGCTGCGATACAGACACGCCGACTGCTTCAGCCAACAGGGACAGCTTGGAGTAAAAGGGAGACTCCTACGTGTCAAAGTACTTGCGTGACGCTGGCCAGAAGCTCAAACATTTAGGGCAGGGCATCAGGGCACTTCGCCGCGCGCGGAGCAAGTTTGTTCTCATCTCGCCTCTGAATGCCGAGTTTAACCAGCTAGGAAGCAAACTTCGGGAAAGGTACTCAGGGTGCCGCCGATTCAAAATTCTCTCACCAGACAGCCCAAATCGTGTACGCCTCTTTGTATTTTCCATGGGCAGGACAAAATGGTGTCAACCCGCACGCCTCCAGCTGGGGGTGGGTTGGGGTGTGGTGGGGTGGGGTGGGGGTGGGGGTTGGGCGACTTACACTTTCCCCATGGGAAACAGGCCCACGCCTTCAGTGTGAAAGGCCTCTACGCCTCTCTGCTTTCGCAGCCCAGGCGTAGCCTCAGCTCTGAAAAGCTTCCAGAGCAGGAAGGTCAGAAAACCTTTGAACCACCCAGCAGGTGCAGCACAGAACAAGGGCTTCTCTCTTGGCCTTGAGAACACCCACTGCCCAGCGCTCCTTTGTGTACACACGTGGTGGAGGAAGGGTGCTGCATTCGGCTCCGTGAGAACTTCTCCGGGCCACGTAGTGTGAACGCAAGTAGATGAGCCCTACATCTCATGCCAGTCTCCTGTGCGAGTTGGACAAGGCGAACTCCCTGCTTGAATCCCGGGGTGGGTTCAGTACCCTCCAGGGAAGGATCGTTGCTTGGGACCCCGGGGCTGGTATCGAGGTGACTGTTCTGTGCATCCACTTCGCAGCTGTTCTCTCTCCGTGGGTTCTCTCCGCCTGCTGCAGCCAAAAGGGACAGCTTAGGGTAAAGATAAAAACCCAGGGTGTAAACGTTCTTGCCTAGCCCTCGCCCCAAGCACAAGCGTATATGCCTCTGGTCAAAGGCTTTCGCCACAAGCTGAACACGTTTGGTCTCATCTAAGCCTCTGAAGCCCGAGTTTACCCAGCTACGAATCAAACTTCAGGAAAGGTGCTCAGGGTGATGCGGACTGCCAAGCGTTTCACCAGGCAGCCCAGATCGAGTACAAACACTTGTGTTTTAAACGGGCAGAGGAAATGGTGTCAAGAGCGCGCCTCCATCTCCCGGGCGACGTACACGTTCTGTCCACGAGACGCAAGCCCTTCCTCCAGTGTGAAAGGCCTCTACACACTACACCTCTTGCGCTCGCAGCACGCAGGTGCCACCCGCTCTGAACATCTTCCAAAGGCACAGGGGTCATGCAACGTGTGAACCACCGAGCGCGGGTGCAGCACACACCTAGGTCTTCGCTGTCGGCCTGAGAACACCCACGGCACAGGGCTTCTTTGGTGCACACACGTGGTAGCGGTCGGTGATGCATTCTGCTCCGTGAAACCTTCTCGGGGACACAGAGCGTGAGCGCACGTAGATTAGCCCTACACCTCATCCCTCTTTCTTGAGTGAGTTGTACTGCTATAAGGCAAAACTCCCTGCTGGAATGTCGGTGTGGTTTAAGTATCCTCCGGGAAGCGATCGCTGCTAGAGACACTGTGCTGCTCTCTAGGATAATGGTCTGTGCCTCCACTGCGCTGCTGTTGTCTCCAAGTCGCTTGCGAAGGCCTTTTCGAAGAGGTTGCTCACAGTGTCGTTTCTTTAGAGTAACCCACAGGCATACGAGGATGCCCGTTCTGTGAAGGAAAATGCTCCCTGCCTCAGCCACTTGGGCGCCGTTTTGTACAGGAAAGGACACTCCGCCTTGGAGGTTCTTCCTTCCGGATTGCCACTCGCACTGGCGATGTCTCCTGAATCTCGCGGGGTTACAGTGCCGTCACAAGGTCCGTATCTCAGGCCTAGAACGGCAGAGCATCCGGCAGCTTTGAAAGAGACCGTCGGCATTCTTCTGGCCTTCGGGGACGCTCCATGAGGAACAAGTTCCTCAGCAGCGTGCGTCTTTAGATCTTTCATGGCAGAACCTCTGTGGGCGACCTCATTCCTCCCCCCACGTGAGAGACACACACAACCTGCCATTAGGGGGTGGAAGGCTTTCGAGTCCAGAAGCGAGGCTGGCGCTCCCACTCAGCATTCCTGCACGGAACTGAGCCCGGGTACGTGAGACCGTGAGAGGGGGCAAAGACAGGTGTACCAGCGAGCTGTTCACGGTGCACGCTGACGCATCACCCTTCAAGCTCACGTTCATTTCATGGAGAGAACACGAGGCCTTGATGCGCTTTCCTGTGGTACATAAACTTTGGTCGCGTCCCCTGGTGGGGACATCGGCTCAGGACTGCCCTGGCCCAAAGGCTCCAGGTGTGGAGCCCGACTGTTGGAGCTCAGCCTCACGTGGCTCTTTCACAGACGAGACCATCTCGCAATGGGACCGTTCACGAGCTGGGGACCGTGCTGGCTGTTAGGAGTCGGCACACCAAGAGCCCTCCGAGGGAGAGGAGCTGCTGACGTTTGCCAGCACAGTCTCCAATTCCCAACTGCAACCATTCCCTGTAAGAGGCTCCCGAAAGCTTCGACGCAGTTTCTTAGTTAGCTATAAATGGAGGCCAGTCACTTGGCAGACTCCCCCAACGCCCGGCCTCCCAGGCTGCGATACAGACACGCCGACTGCTTCAGCCAACAGGGACAGCTTGGAGTAAAAGGGAGACTCCTACGTGTCAAAGTACTTGCGTGACGCTGGCCAGAAGCTCAAAAATTTAGGGCAGGGCATCAGGGCACTTCGCCGCGCGCGGAGCAAGTTTGTTCTCATCTCGCCTCTGAATGCCGAGTTTAACCAGCTAGGAAGCAAACTTCGGGAAAGGTACTCAGGGTGCCGCCGATTCAAAATTCTCTCACCAGACAGCCCAAATCGTGTACGCCTCTTTGTATTTTCCATGGGCAGGACAAAATGGTGTCAACCCGCAGGCCTCCAGCTGTGGGTGGGTTGGGGTGGGGTGGGGTGGGGTGCGGTCGGGTGGGGTGGGGGTGGAGGTTGGGCAACGTACACTTTCTCCATGGGAAACAGGCCCACGCCTTCAGTGTGAAAGGCCTCTACGCCTCTCTGCTTTCGCAGCCCAGGCGTAGCCTCAGCTCTGAAAAGCTTCCAGAGCAGGAAGGTCAGAAAACCTTTGAACCACCCAGCAGGTGCAGCACAGAAGAAGGGCTTCTCTCTTGGCCTTGAGAACACCAACTGCCCAGCGCTCCTTTGTGTACACACGTGGTGGAGGAAGGGTGCTGCATTCGGCTCCGAGAGAACTTCTCCGGGCCACGTAGTGTGAACGCAAGTAGATGAGCCCTACATCTCATGCCAGTCTCCTGTGCGAGTTGGACAAGGCGAACTCCCTGCTTGAATCCCGGGGTGGGTTAAGTACCCTCTGGGAAGGATCGTTGCTTGGGTCCCCGGGGCTGGTATCGAGGTGACTGTTCTGTGCATCCACTTCGCAGCTGTTCTCTCTCCGCGGGTTCTCTCCGCCTGCTGCAGCCAAAAGGGACAGCTTAGGGTAAAGATAAAAACCCAGGGTGTAAACGTTCTTGCCTAGCCCTCGCCCCAAGCACAAGCGTATATGAATCTGGTCAAAGGCTTTCCCAACAAGCTGAACACGTTTGGTCTCATCTAAGCCTCTGAAGCCCGAGTTTACCCAGCTACGAATCAAACTTCAGGAAAGGTGCTCAGGGTGATGCGGACTGCCAAGCCTTTCACCAGGCAGACCAGATCGAGTACAAACACTTGTGTTTTAAACGGGCAGAGGAAATGGTGTCAAGAGCGCGCCTCCATCTCCCGGGCGACGTACACGTTCTCTCCATGAGACGCCAGCCCTTCCTCCAGTGTGAAAGGCCTCTACACTCTACACCTCTTGCGCTCGCAGCACGCAGGTGCCACCCGCTCTGAACATCTTCCAAAGGCACAGGGGTCACGCAACGTGTGAACCACCGAGCGCGGGTGCAGCACACACCTAGGTCTTCACTGTCAGCCTGAGATCACCCACGGCACAGGGCTTCTTTGGTGCACACACGTGGTAGCGGTCGGTGATGCATTCTGCTCCGTGAAACCTTCTCGGGGACACAGAGCGTGAGCGCACGTAGATTAGCCCTACACCTCATCCCTCTTTCTTGAGTGAGTTGTACTGCTATAAGGCAAAACTCCCTGCTGGAATCTCGGTGTGGCTTAAGTATCCTCCGGGAAGCGATCGCTGCTAGAGACACTGTGCTGCTCTCTAGGATAATGGTCTGTGCCTCCACTGCGCTGCTGTTGTCTCCAAGTCGCTTGCGAAGGCCTTTTCAAAGAGGTTGCTCACAGTGTCGTTTCTTTAGAGTAACCCACAGGCATACGAGGATGCCCGTTCTGTGAAGGAAAATGCTCCCTGCCTCAGCCACTTGGGCGCCGTTTTGTACAGGAAAGGACACTCCGCCTTGGAGGTTCTTCCTTCCGGATTGCCACTCGCACTGGCGATGTCTCCTGAATCTCGCGGGGTTACAGTGCCGTCACAAGGTCCGTATCTCAGGCCTAGAACGGCAGAGCGTCCGGCAGCTTTGAAAGAGACCTTCGGCATTCTTCTGGCCTTCGGGGACACTCCATGAGGAACAAGTTCCTCAGCAGCGTGCGTCTTTAGATCTTTCATGGCAGAACCTCTGTGCGCGACCTCATTCCTCCCCCCACGTGAGAGACACACACAACCTGCCATTAGGGGCTGGAAGGCTTTAGAGTCCAGAAGCGAGGCTGGCGCTCCCACTCAGCATTCCTACATGGAACTGAGCCCGGGTGCGTGAGACCGTGAGAGGGGGCAAAGACAGGCGTACCAGCGAGCTGTTCACAGTGCACGCTGACGCATCACCCTTCAAGCTCACGTTCATTTCATGGACAGAACACGAGGCCTTGATGCGCTTTCCTGTGGTACGTAAACTTTGGTCGCGTCCCCTGGTGGGCACATCGGCTCAGGACTGCCCTGTCCCAAAGGCTCCAGTTGTGGAGCCCGACTGTTGGAGATCAGCCTCACGTGGTTCCTTCACGGACGAGATCGGCTTGCAATGGGACCGTTCACGAGCTGGGAACCGTGGTGGCTGTTAGGAGTCGGCACACCAAGAGCCCTCCGAGGGAGAGGAGCTGCTGACGTTTGCCAGCACAGTCTCCAATTCCCAACTGCAACCATTCCCTGTAAGAGGCTCCCGAAAGCTTCGACGCAGTTTCTCAGTTAGCTATAAATGGAGGCCAGTCACTTGGCAGACTCCCCCAACGCCCGGCCTCCCAGGCTGCGATACAGACACGCCGACTGCTTCAGCCAACAGGGACAGCTTGGAGTAAAAGTGAGACTCCTACGTGTCAAAGTACTTGCGTGACGCTGGCCAGAAGCTAAAACATTTAGGGCAGGGCATCAGGGCACTTCGCCGCGCGCGGAGCAAGTTTGTTCTCATCTCGCCTCTGAATGCCGAGTTTAACCAGCTAGGAAGCAAACTTCGGGAAAGGTACTCAGGGTGCCGCCGATTCAAAATTCTCTCACCAGACAGCCCAAATCGTGTACGCCTCTTTGTATTTTCCATGGGCAGGACAAAATGGTGTCAACCCGCACGCCTCCAGCTGGCGGTGGGTTGGGGTGTGGTGGGGTGGGGTGGGGGTGGGGGTTGGGTGACGTACACTTTCTCCATGGGAAACAGGCCCATGTCTTCAGTGTGAAAGGCCTCTACGCCTCTCTGCTTTCGCAGCCCAGGCGTAGCCTCAGCTCTGAAAATCTTCCAGAGCAGGAAGGTCAGAAAACCTTTGAACCACCCAGCAGGTGCAGCACAGAACAAGGGCTTCTCTCTTGGCCTTGAGAACACCCACTGCCCAGCGCTCCTTTGTGTACACACGTGGTGGAGGAAGGGTGCTGCATTCGGCTCCGTGAGAACTTCTCCGGGCCACGTAGTGTGAACGCAAGTAGATGAGCCCTACATCTCATGCCAGTCTCCTGTGCGAGTTGGACAAGGCGAACTCCCTGCTTGAATCCCGGGGTGTGTTATGTACCCTCCAGGGAAGGATCGTTGCTTGGGACCCCGGGGCTGGTATCGAGGTGACTGTTCTGTGCATCCACTTCGCAGCTGTTCTCTCTCCGCGGGTTCTCTCCGCCTGCTGCAGCCAAAAGGGACAGCTTAGGGTAAAGATAAAAACCCAGGGTGTAAACGTTCTTGCCTAGCCCTCGCCCCAAGCACAAGCGTATATGCCTCTGGTCAAAGGCTTTCGCCACAAGCTGAACACGTTTGGTCTCATCTAAGCCTCTGAAGCCCGAGTTTACCCAGCTACGAATCAAACTTCAGGAAAGGTGCTCAGGGTGATGCGGACTGCCAAGCGTTTCACCAGGCAGCCCAGATCGAGTACAAACACTTGTGTTTTAAACGGGCAGAGGAAATGGTGTCAAGAGCGCGCCTCCATCTCCCGGGCGACGTACACGTTCTGTCCACGAGACGCAAGCCCTTCCTCCAGTGTGAAAGGCCTCTACACTCTACACCTCTTGCGCTCGCAGCACGCAGGTGCCACCCGCTCTGAACATCTTCCAAAGGCACAGGGGTCACGCAACGTGTGAACCACCGAGCGCAGGTGCAGCACACACCTAGGTCTTCGCTGTCGGCCTGAGAACACCCACGGCACAGGGCTTCTTTGGTGCACACACGTGGTAGCGGTCGGTGATGCATTCTGCTCCGTGAAACCTTCTCGGGGACACAGAGCGTGAGCGCACGTAGATTAGCCCTACACCTCATCCCTCTTTCTTGAGTGAGTTGTACTGCTATAAGGCAAAACTCCCTGCTGGAATCTCGGTGTGGCTTAAGTATCCTCCGGGAAGTGATCGCTGCTAGAGACACTGTGCTGCTCTCTAGGACAATGGTCTGTACCTCCACTGCGCTGCTGCTGTCTCTAAGTTGCTTGCGAAGGCCTTTTCGAAGAGGTTGCTCACAGTGTCGTTTCTTTAGAGTAACCCACAGGCATACGAGGATGCCGGTTCTGTGAAGGAAAATGCTCCCTGCCTCAGCCACTTGGGCGCCATTTTGTACAGGAAAGGACACTCCGCCATAGAGGTTCTTCCTTCCGGATTGCCACTCGCACTGGCGATGTCTCCTGAATCTCGCGGGGTTACAGTGCCGTCACAAGGTCCGTATCTCAGGCCTAGAACGGCAGAGCGTCCAGCAGCTTTAAAAGAGACCGTCGGCATTCTTTTGGCCTTCGGGGACGCTCCATGAGGACCAAGCTCCTCAGCAGCGTGTGTCTTTAGATCTTTCATGGCAGAACCTCTGTGGGCGACCTCATTCCACCCCCTTGTGAGAGACACACACAACCTGCCATTAGGGTGTGGAAGGCTTTCGAGTCTAGAAGCGAGGCTGGCGTTCCCACTCAGCATTCCTGCACGGAACTGAGCCCGGGTACGTGAGACCGTGAGAGGGGGCAAAGACAGGCGTACCAGCGAGCTGTTCACGGTGCACGCTGACGCATCACCCTTCAAGCTCACGTTCATTTCATGGACAGAACACGAGGCCTTGATGCGCTTTCCTGTGGTACGTAAACTTTGCTCACGTCCCCTGGTGGGCACATCGGCTCAGGACTGCCCTGTCCCAAAGGCTCCAGGTGTGGAGCCCGACTGTTGGAGCTCAGCCTCACGTGGTTCTTTCACAGAAGAGACCGGCTCGCAATGGGACCGTTCACGAGCTGGGGACCGTGCTGGCTGTTAGGAGTCGGCACACCAAGAGCCCTCCGAGGGAGAGGAGCTGCTGACGTTTGCCAGCACAGTCTCCAATTCCGAACTGCAACCATTCCCTGTAAGAGGCTCCCGAAAGCTTCGATGCAGTTTCTCAGTTAGGTATAAATGGAGGCCAGTCACTTGGCAGACTCCCCCAACGCCCGGCCTCCCAGGCTGCGATACAGACACGCCGACTGCTTCAGCCAACAGGGACAGCTTGGAGTAAAAGGGAGACTCCTACGTGTCAAAGTACTTGCGTGACGCTGGCCAGAAGCTCAAACATTTAAGGCAGGGCATCAGGGCACTTCGCCGCACGCGGAGCAAGTTTGTTCTCATCTTGCCTCTGAATGCCGAGTTTAACCAGCTAGGAAGCAAACTTCGGGAAAGGTACTCAGGGTGCCGCCGATTCAAAATTCTCTCACCAGACAGCCCAAATCGTGTACGCCTCTTTGTATTTTCCATGGGCAGGACAAAATGGTGTCAACCCGCACGCCTCCAGCTGGGGGTGGGTTGGGGTGGGGTGGGGTGGGGTGGGGTCGGGTGGGGTGGGGGTGGGGGTTGGGTGACGTACACTTTCTCCATGGGAAACAGGCCCACGCCTTCAGTGTGAAAGGCCTCTATGCCTCTCTGCTTTCGCAGCCCAGGCGTAGCCTCAGTCTCTGAAAAGCTTCCCGAACAGAAAGGTCAGAAAAACTTTGAACCACCCAGCAGGTGCAGCACAGAACAAGGGCTTCTCTCTTGGCCTTGAGAACACCCACTGCCCAGCGCTCCTTTGTGTACACACGTGGTGGAGGAAGGGTGCTGCATTCGGCTCCGTGAGAACTTCTCCGGGCCACGTAGTGTGAACGCAAGTAGATGAGCCCTACATCTCATGCCAGTCTCCTGTGCGAGTTGGACAAGGCGAACTCCCTGCTTGAATCCCGGGGTGGGTTAAGTACCCTCCGGGGAAGGATCGTTGCTTGGGACCCCGGGGCTGGTATCGAGGTGACTGTTCTGTGCATCCACTTCGCAGCTGTTCTCTCTCCGCGGGTTCTCTCCGCCTGCTGCAGCCAAAAGGGACAGCTTAGGGTAAAGATAAAAACCCAGGGTGTAAACGTTCTTGCCTAGCCCTCGCCCCAAGCACAAGCATATATGCCTCTGGTCAAAGGCTTTCGCCACAAGCTGAACACGTTTGGTCTCATCTAAGCCTCTGAAGCCCGAGTTTACCCAGCTACGAATCAAACTTCAGGAAAGGTGCTCAGGGTGATGCGGACTGCCAAGCGTTTCACCAGGCAGCCCAGATCGAGTACAAACACTTGTGTTTTAAACGGGCAGAGGAAATGGTGTCAAGAGCGCGCCTCCATCTCCCGGGTGACGTACACGTTCTCTCCATGAGACGCAAGCCCTTCCTCCAGTGTGAAAGGCCTCTACACTCTACACCTCTTGCGCTCGCAGCACGCAGGTGCCACCCGCTCTGAACATCTTCCAAAGGCACAGGGGTCACGCAACGTGTGAACCACCGAGCGCGGGTGCAGCACACACCTAGGTCTTCGCTGTCGGCCTGAGAACACCCACGGCACAGGGCTTCTTTGGTGCACACATGTGGTAGCGGTCGGTGATGCATTCTGCTCCGTGAAACCTTCTCGGGGACACAGAGCGTGAGCGCACGTAGATTAGCCCTACACCTCATCCCTCTTTCTTGAGTGAGTTGTACTGCTATAAGGCAAAACTCCCTGCTGGAATCTCGGTGTGGCTTAAGTATCCTCCGGGAAGCGATCGCTGCTAGAGACACTGTGCTGCTCTGTAGGATAATGGTCTGTGCCTCCACTGCGCTGCTGTTGTCTCCAAGTCGCTTGCGAAGGCCTTTTCGAAGAGGTTGCTCACAGTGTCGTTTCTTTAGAGTAACCCACAGGCATACGAGGATGCCCGTTCTGTGAAGGAAAATGCTCCCTGCCTCAGCCACTTGGGCGCCGTTTTGTACAGGAAAGGACACTCCGCCTTGGAGGTTCTTCCTTCCGGATTGCCACTCGCACTGGCGATGTCTGCTGAATCTCGCGGGGTTACAGTCCCGTCACAAGGTCCGTATCTCAGGCCTAGAACGGCAGAGCGTCCAGCAGCTTTAAAAGAGACCGTCGGCATTCTTTTGGCCTTCGGGGACGCTCCATGAGGACCAAGCTCCTCAGCAGCGTGTGTCTTTAGATCTTTCATGGCAGAACCTCTGTGGGCGACCTCATTCCACCCCCTTGTGAGAGACACACACAACCTGCCATTAGGGTGTGGAAGGCTTTCGAGTCTAGAAGCGAGGCTGGCGTTCCCACTCAGCATTCCTGCACGGAACTGAGCCCGGGTACGTGAGACCGTGAGAGGGGGCAAAGACAGGCGTACCAGCGAGCTGTTCACGGTGCACGCTGACGCATCACCCTTCAAGCTCGCGTTCATTTCATGGACAGAACACGAGGCCTTGATGCGCTTTCCTGTGGTACGTAAACTTTGCTCACGTCCCCTGGTGGGCACATCGGCTCAGGACTGCCCTGTCCCAAAGGCTCCAGGTGTGGAGCCCGACTGTTGGAGCTCAGCCTCACGTGGTTCTTTCACAGAAGAGACCGGCTCGCAATGGGACCGTTCACGAGCTGGGGACCGTGCTGGCTGTTAGGAGTCGGCACACCAAGAGCCCTCCGAGGGAGAGGAGCTGCTGACGTTTGCCAGCACAGTCTCCAATTCCGAACTGCAACCATTCCCTGTAAGAGGCTCCCGAAAGCTTCGATGCAGTTTCTCAGTTAGGTATAAATGGAGGCCAGTCACTTGGCAGACTCCCCCAACGCCCGGCCTCCCAGGCTGCGATACAGACACGCCGACTGCTTCAGCCAACAGGGACAGCTTGGAGTAAAAGGGAGACTCCTACGTGTCAAAGTACTTGCGTGACGCTGGCCAGAAGCTCAAACATTTAAGGCAGGGCATCAGGGCACTTCGCCGCACGCGGAGCAAGTTTGTTCTCATCTTGCCTCTGAATGCCGAGTTTAACCAGCTAGGAAGCAAACTTCGGGAAAGGTACTCAGGGTGCCGCCGATTCAAAATTCTCTCACCAGACAGCCCAAATCGTGTACGCCTCTTTGTATTTTCCATGGGCAGGACAAAATGGTGTCAACCCGCACGCCTCCAGCTGGGGGTGGGTTGGGGTGGGGTGGGGTGGGGTGGGGTCGGGTGGGGTGGGGGTGGGGGTTGGGTGACGTACACTTTCTCCATGGGAAACAGGCCCACGCCTTCAGTGTGAAAGGCCTCTATGCCTCTCTGCTTTCGCAGCCCAGGCGTAGCCTCAGTCTCTGAAAAGCTTCCCGAACAGAAAGGTCAGAAAAACTTTGAACCACCCAGCAGGTGCAGCACAGAACAAGGGCTTCTCTCTTGGCCTTGAGAACACCCACTGCCCAGCGCTCCTTTGTGTACACACGTGGTGGAGGAAGGGTGCTGCATTCGGCTCCGTGAGAACTTCTCCGGGCCACGTAGTGTGAACGCAAGTAGATGAGCCCTACATCTCATGCCAGTCTCCTGTGCGAGTTGGACAAGGCGAACTCCCTGCTTGAATCCCGGGGTGGGTTAAGTACCCTCCGGGGAAGGATCGTTGCTTGGGACCCCGGGGCTGGTATCGAGGTGACTGTTCTGTGCATCCACTTCGCAGCTGTTCTCTCTCCGCGGGTTCTCTCCGCCTGCTGCAGCCAAAAGGGACAGCTTAGGGTAAAGATAAAAACCCAGGGTGTAAACGTTCTTGCCTAGCCCTCGCCCCAAGCACAAGCATATATGCCTCTGGTCAAAGGCTTTCGCCACAAGCTGAACACGTTTGGTCTCATCTAAGCCTCTGAAGCCCGAGTTTACCCAGCTACGAATCAAACTTCAGGAAAGGTGCTCAGGGTGATGCGGACTGCCAAGCGTTTCACCAGGCAGCCCAGATCGAGTACAAACACTTGTGTTTTAAACGGGCAGAGGAAATGGTGTCAAGAGCGCGCCTCCATCTCCCGGGTGACGTACACGTTCTCTCCATGAGACGCAAGCCCTTCCTCCAGTGTGAAAGGCCTCTACACTCTACACCTCTTGCGCTCGCAGCACGCAGGTGCCACCCGCTCTGAACATCTTCCAAAGGCACAGGGGTCACGCAACGTGTGAACCACCGAGCGCGGGTGCAGCACACACCTAGGTCTTCGCTGTCGGCCTGAGAACACCCACGGCACAGGGCTTCTTTGGTGCACACATGTGGTAGCGGTCGGTGATGCATTCTGCTCCGTGAAACCTTCTCGGGGACACAGAGCGTGAGCGCACGTAGATTAGCCCTACACCTCATCCCTCTTTCTTGAGTGAGTTGTACTGCTATAAGGCAAAACTCCCTGCTGGAATCTCGGTGTGGCTTAAGTATCCTCCGGGAAGCGATCGCTGCTAGAGACACTGTGCTGCTCTCTAGGATAATGGTCTGTGCCTCCACTGCGCTGCTGTTGTCTCCAAGTCGCTTGCGAAGGCCTTTTCGAAGAGGTTGCTCACAGTGTCGTTTCTTTAGAGTAACCCACAGGCATACGAGGATGCCCGTTCTGTGAAGGAAAATGCTCCCTGCCTCAGCCACTTGGGCGCCGTTTTGTACAGGAAAGGACACTCCGCCTTGGAGGTTCTTCCTTCCGGATTGCCACTCGCACTGGCGATGTCTGCTGAATCTCGCGGGGTTACAGTCCCGTCACAAGGTCCGTATCTCAGGCCTAGAACGACAGAGCGTCCGGCAGCTTTGAAAGAGACCGTCGGCATTCTTCTGGCCTTCGGGGACGCTCCATGAGGAACAAGCTCCTCAGCAGCGTGCGTCTTTAGATCTTTCATGGCAGAACCTCTGTGGGCGACCTCATTCCTCCCCCCACGTGAGAGACACACACAACCTGCCATTAGGGGGTGGAAGGCTTTAGAGTCCAGAAGCGAGGCTGGCGCTCCCACTCAGCATTCCTGCACGGAACTGAGCCCGGGTGCGTGAGACCGTGAGAGGGGGCAAAGACAGGCGTACCAGCGAGCTGTTCACGGTGCACGCTGACGCATCACCCTTCAAGCTCACGTTCATTTCATGGAGAGAACACGAGGCCTTGATGCGCTTTCCTGTGGTACGTAAACTTTGGTCACGTCCCCTGGTGGGCACATCGGCTCAGGACTGCCCTGTCCCAAAGGCTCCAGGTGTGGAGCCCGACTGTTGGAGCTCAGCCTCACGTGGCTCTTTCACAGACGAGACCATCTCGCAATGGGACCGTTCACGAGCTGGGGACCGTGCTGGCTGTTAGGAGTCGGCACACCAAGAGCCCTCCGAGGGAGAGGAGCTGCTGACGTTTGCCAGCACAGTCTCCAATTCCCAACTGCAACCATTCCCTGTAAGAGGCTCCCAAAAGCTTCGACGCATTTTCTCAGTTAGCTATAAATGGAGGCCAGTCACTTGGCAGACTCCCCCAACGCCCGGCCTCCCAGGCTGCGATACAGACACGCCGACTGCTTCAGCCAACAGGGACAGCTTGGAGTAAAAGGGAGACTCCTACGTGTCAAAGTACTTGCGTGACGCTGGCCAGAAGCTCAAACATTTAGGGCAGGGCATCAGGGCACTTCGCCGCACGCAGAGCAAGTTTGTTCTCATCTCGCCTCTGAATGCCGAGTTTAACCAGCTAGGAAGCAAACTTCGGGAAAGGTACTCAGGGTGCCGCCGATTCAAAATTCTCTCACCAGACAGCCCAAATCGTGTACGCCTCTTTGTATTTTCCATGGGCAGGACAAAATGGTGTCAACCCGCAGGCCTCCAGCTGGGGGTGGGTTTGTGTGGGGTGGGGTGGGGTGCGGTCGGGTGGGGTGGGGGTGGGGGTTGGGCGACATACACTTTCTCCATGGGAAACAGGCCCACGCCTTCAGTGTGAAAGGCCTCTACGCCTCTCTGCTTTCGCAGCCCAGGCGTAGCCTCAGCTCTGAAAAGCTTCCAGAGCAGGAAGGTCAGAAAACCTTTGAACCACCCAGCAGGTGCAGCACAGAACAAGGGCTTCTCTCTTGGCCTTGAGAACACCCACTGCCCAGCGCTCCTTTGTGTACACACGTGGTGGAGGAAAGGTGCTGGATTCGGCTCCGAGAGAACTTCTCCGGGCCACGTAGTGTGAACGCAAGTAGATGAGCCCTACATCTCATGCCAGTCTCCTGTGCGAGTTGGACAAGGCGAACTCCCTGCTTGAATCCCGGGGTGGGTTAAGTACCCTCCGGGGAAGGATCGTTGCTTGGGACCCTGAGGCTGGTATCGAAGTGACTGTTCTGTGCATCCACTTCGCAGCTGTTCTCTCTCCGCGGGTTCTCTCCGCCTGCTGCAGCCAAAAGGGACAGCTTAGGGAAAAGATAAAAACCCAGGGTGTAAACGTTCTTGCCTAGCCCTCGCCCCAAGCACAAGCGTATATGCCTCTGGTCAAAGGTTTCCCCACAAGCTGAACACGTTTGGTCTCATCTAAGCCTCTGAAGCCCGAGTTTACCCAGCTACGAATCAAACTTCAGGAAAGGTGCTCAGGGTGATGCGGACTGCCAAGCGTTTCACCAGGCAGCCCAGATCGAGTACAAACACTTGTGTTTTAAACGGGCAGAGGAAATGGTGTCAAGAGCGCGCCTCCATCTCCCGGGCGACGTACACATTCTCTCCATGAGACGCAAGCCCTTCCTCCAGTGTGAAAGGCCTCTACACTCTACACCTCTTGCGCTCGCAGCACGCAGGTGCCACCCGCTCTGAACATCTTCCAAAGGCACAGGGGTCACGCAACGTGTGAACCACCGAGCGCGGGTGCAGCAAACACCTAGGTCTTTGCTGTCGGCCTGAGAACACCCACGGCACAGGGCTTCTTTGGTGCACACACGTGGTAGCAGTCGGTGATGCATTCTGCTCCGTGAATCCTTCTCGGGGACACAGAGCCTGAGCGCACGTAGATTAGCCCTACACCTCATCCCTCTTTCTTGAGTGAGTTGTACTGCTATAAGGCAAAACTCCCTGCTGGTATCTCGGTGTGGCTTAAGTATCCTCCGGGAAGCGATCGCTGCTAGAGACACTGTGCTGCTCTCTAGGATAATGGTCTGTGCCTCCACTGCACTGCTGTTGTCTCCAAGTCGCTTGCGAAGGCCTTTTCGAAGAGGTTGCTCACAGTGTCGTTTCTTTAGAGTAACCCACAGGCATACGAGGATGCCCGTTCTGTAAAGGAAAATGCTCCCTGCCTCAGCCACTTGGGCGCCGTTTTGTACAGTAAAGGACACTCCGCCTTGGAGGTTCTTCCTTCCGGATTGCCACTCGCACTGGCGATGTCTCCTGAATCTTGTGGGGTTACAGTGCCGTCACAAGGTCCGTATCTCAGGCCTAGAACGGCAGAGCGTCCGGCAGCTTTGAAAGAGACCGTCGGCATTCTTCTGGCCTTCGGGGACGCTCCATGAGGAACAAGCTCCTCAGCAGCGTGCGTCTTTAGATCTTTCAACGCAGAACCTCTGTGGGCGACCTCATTCCTCCCCCCACGTGAGAGACACACACAACCTGCCATTAGGGGGTGGAAGGCTTTAGAGTCCAGAAGCGAGGCTGGCGCTCCCACTCAGCATTCCTGCATGGAACTGAGCCCGGGTGCGTGAGACCGTGAGAGGGGGCAAAGACAGGCGTACCAGCGAGCTGTTCACGGTGCACGCTGACGCATCACCCTTCAAGCTCACGTTCATTTCATGGAGAGAACACGAGGCCTTGGTGCGCTTTCCTGTGGTACGTAAACTTTGGTCACGTCCCCTGGTGGGCACATCGGCTCAGGACTGCCCTGTCCCAAAGGCTCCAGGTGTGGAGCCCGACTGTTGGAGCTCAGCCTCACGTGGCTCTTTCACAGACGAGACCATCTCGCAATGGGACCGTTCACGAGCTGGGGACCGTGCTGGCTGTTAGGAGTCGGCACACCAAGAGCCCTCCGAGGGAGAGGAGCTGCTGACGTTTGCCAGCACAGTCTCCAATTCCCAACTGCAACCATTCCCTGTAAGAGGCTCCCAAAAGCTTCGACGCAGTTTCTCAGTTAGCTACAAATGGAGGCCAGTCACTTGGCAGACTCCCCCAATGCCCGGCCTCCCAGGCTGCGATACAGACACGCCGACTGCTTCAGCCAACAGGGACAGCTTGGAGTAAAAGGGAGACTCCTACGTGTCAAAGTACTTGCGTGACGCTGGCCAGAAGCTCAAACATTTAGGGCAGGGCATCAGGGCACTTCGCCGCACGCAGAGCAAGTTTGTTCTCATCTCGCCTCTGAATGCCGAGTTTAACCAGCTAGGAAGCAAACTTCGGGAAAGGTACTCAGGGTGCCGCCGATTCAAAATTCTCTCACCAGACAGCCCAAATCGTGTACGCCTCTTTGTATTTTCCATGGGCAGGACAAAATGGTGTCAACCCACAGGCCTCCAGCTGGGGGTGTGTTGGGGTGAGGTGGGGTGGGGTGCGGTCGGGTGGGGTGGGGGTGGGGGTTGGGCGACATACACTTTCTCCATGGGAAACAGGCCCACGCCTTCAGTGTGAAAGGCCTCTACGCCTCTCTGCTTTCGCAGCCCAGGCGTAGCCTCAGCTCTGAAAAGCTTCCAGAGCAGGAAGGTCACAAAACCTTTGAACCACCCAGCAGGTGCAGCACAGAACAAGGGCTTCTCTCTTGGCCTTGAGAACACCCACTGCCCAGCGCTCCTTTGTGTACACACGTGGTGGAGGAAGGGTGCTGGATTCGGCTCCGAGAGAACTTCTCCGGGCCACGTAGTGTGAACGCAAGTAGATGAGCCCTACATCTCATGCCAGTCTCCTGTGCGAGTTGGACAAGGCGAACTCCCTGCTTGAATCCCGGGGTGGGTTAAGTACCCTCGGGGGAAGGATCGTTGCTTGGGACCCCGGGGCTGGTATCGAGGTGACTGTTCTGTGCATCCACTTCGCAGCTGTTCTCTCTCCGCGGGTTCTCTCCGCCTGCTGCAGCCAAAAGGGACAGCTTAGGGTAAAGATAAAAACCCAGCGTGTAAACGTTCTTGCCTAGCCCTCGCCCCAAGCACAAGTGTATATGCCTCTGGTCAAAGGCTTTCCCCACAAGCTGAACACGTTTGGTCTCATCTAAGCCTCTGAAGCCCGAGTTTACCCAGCTACGAATCAAACTTCAGGAAAGGTGCTCAGGGTGATGCGGACTGCCAAGCCTTTCACCAGGCAGACCAGATCGAGTACAAACACTTGTGTTTTAAACGGGCAGAGGAAATGGTGTCAAGAGCGCGCCTCCATCTCCCGGGCGACGTACACGTTCTCTCCATGAGACGCAAGCCCTTCCTCCAGTGTGAAAGGCCTCTACACTCTACACCTCTTGCGCTCGCAGCACGCAGGTGCCACCCGCTCTGAACATCTTCCAAAGGCACAGGAGTCACGCAACGTGTGAACCACCGAGCGCGGGTGCAGCACACACCTAGGTCTTCGCTGTCGGCCTGAGAACACCCACGGCACAGGGCTTCTTTGGTGCACACACGTGGTAGCGGTCGGTGATGCATTCTGCTCCGTGAAACCTTCTCGGGGACACAGAGCCTGAGCACACGTAGATTAGCCCTACACCTCATCCCTCTTTCTTGAGTGAGTTGTACTGCTATAAGGCAAAACTCCCTGCTGGAATCTCGGTGTGACTTAAGTATCCTCCGGGAAGCGATCACTGCTAGAGACACTGTGCTGCTCTCTAGGATAATGGTCTGTGCCTCCACTGCACTGCTGTTGTCTCCAAGTCGCTTGCGAAGGCCTTTTCGAAGAGGTTGCTCACAGTGTCGTTTCTTTAGAGTAACCCACAGGCATACGAGGATGCCCGTTCTGTGAAGGAAAATGCTCCCTGCCTCAGCCACTTGGGCGCCGTTTTGTACAGGAAAGGACACTCCGCCTTGGAGGTTCTTCCTTCCGGATTGCCACTCGCACTGGCGATGTCTCCTGAATCTCGCAGGGTTACAGTGCCGTCACAAGGTCCGTATCTCAGGCCTAGAACGGCAGAGCGTCCGGCAGCTTTGAAAGAGAACTTCGGCATTCTTCTGGCCTTCGGGGACGCTCCATGAGGAACAAGCTCCTCAGCAGCGTGCGTCTTTAGATCTTTCATGGCAGAACCTCTGTGGGCGACCTCATTCCTCCCCCCACGTGAGAGACACACGCAACCTGCCATTAGGGGGTGGAAGGCTTTAGAGTCCAGAAGCGAGGCTGGCGCTCCCACTCAGCATTCCTGCACGGAACTGAGCCCGGGTGCGTCAGACCGTGAGAGGGGGCAAAGACAGGCGTACCAGCGAGCTGTTCACGGTGCACGCTGACGCATCACCCTTCAAGCTCACGTTCATTTCATGGAGAGAACACGAGGCTTTGATGTGCTTTCCTGTGGTACGTAAACTTTGGTCACGTCCCCTGGTGGGCACATCGGCTCAGGACTGCCCTGTCCCAAAGGCTCCAGGTGTGGAGCCCGACTGTTGGAGCTCAGCCTCACGTGGCTCTTTCACAGACGAGACTGTCTCGCAATGGCACCGTTCACGAGCTGGGGACCGTGCTGGCTGTTAGGAGTCGGCACACCAAGAGCCCTCCGAGGGAGAGGAGCTGCTGACGTTTGCCAGCACAGTCTCCAATTCCCAACTGCAACCATTCCCTGTCAGAGGCTCCCGAAAGCTTCGACGCAGTTTCTCAGTTAGCTATAAATGGAGGCCAGTCACTTGGCAGACTCCCCCAATGCCCGGCCTCCCAGGCTGCGATACAGACACGCCGACTGCTTCAGCCAACAGGGACAGCTTGGAGTAAAAGGGAGACTCCTACGTGTCAAAGTACTAGCGTGACGCTGGCCAGAAGCTCAAACATTTAGGGCAGGGCATCAGGGCACTTCGCCGCACGCGGAGCAAGTTTGTTCTCATCTCGCCTCTGAATGCCGAGTTTAACCAGCTAGGAAGCAAACTTCGGGAAAGGTACTCAGGGTGCCGCCGATTCAAAATTCTCTCACCAGACAGCCCAAATCATGTACGCCTCTTTGTATTTTCCATGGGCAGGACAAAATGGTGTCAACCCGCATGCCTCCAGCTGGGGGTGGGTTGGGGTGGGGTGGGTTGGGTTGGGGTGGGGTGGGGGTGGGGGTTGGGCGACGTACACTTTCTCCATGGGAAACAGGCCCACGCCTTCAGTGTGAAAGGCCTCTACGCCTCTCTGCTTTCGCAGCCCAGGCGTAGCCTCAGCTCTGAAAAGCTTCCAGAGCAGGAAGGTCAGAAAACCTTTGAACCACCCAGCAGGTGCAGCACAGAACAAGGGCTTCTCTCTTGGCCTTGAGAACACTCACTGCCCAGCGCTCCTTTGTGTAAACACGTGGTGGAGGAAGGGTGCTGGATTCGGCTCCGTGAGAACTTCTCCGGGCCACGTAGTGTGAAGGCAAGTAGATGAGCCCTACATCTCATGCCAGTCTCCTGTGCGAGTTGGACAAGGCGAACTCCCTGCTTGAATCCCTGGGTGGGTTAAGTACCCTCCGGGGAAGGATCGTTGCTTGGGGCCCCGGGGCTGGTATCGAGGTGACTGTTCTGTGCATCCACTTCGCAGCTGTTCTCTCTCCGCGGGTTCTCTCCGCCTGCTGCAGCCAAAAGGGACAGCTTAGGGTAAAGATAAAAACCCAGGGTGTAAACGTTCTTGCCTAGCCCTCGCCCCAAGCACAAGCGTATATGCCTCTGGTCAAAGGCTTTCGCCACAAGCTGAACACGTTTGGTCTCATCTAAGCCTCTGAAGCCCGAGTTTACCCAGCTACGAATCAAACTTCAGGAAAGGTGCTCAGGGTGATGCGGACTGCCAAGCGTTTCACCAGGCAGCCCAGATCGAGTACAAACACTTGTGTTTTAAACGGGCAGAGGAAATGGTGTCAAGAGCGCGCCTCCATCTCCCGGGCGACGTACACGTTCTCTCCATGAGACGCAAGCCCTTCCTCCAGTGTGAAAGGCCTCTACACTCTACACCTCTTGCGCTCGCAGCACGCAGGTGCCACCCGCTCTGAACATCTTCCAAAGGCACAGGGGTCATGCAACGTGTGAACCACCGAGCGCGGGTGCAGCACACACCTAGGTCTTTGCTGTCGGCCTGAGAACACCCACGGCACAGGGCTTCTTTGGTGCACACACGTGGTAGCGGTCGGTGATGCATTCTGCTCCGTGAAACCTTCTCGGGGACACAGAGCCTGAGCGCACGTAGATTAGCCCTACACTTCATCCCTCTTTCTTGAGTGAGTTGTACTGCTATAAGGCAAAACTCCCTGCTGGAATCTCGGTGTGGCTTAAGTATCCTCCGGGAAGCGATCGCTGCTAGAGACACCGTGCTGCTCTCTAGGATAATGGTCTGTGCCTTCACTGCACTGCTGTTGTCTCCAAGTCGCTTGCGAAGGCCTTTTCGAAGATGTTGCTCACAGTGTCGTTTCTTTAGAGTAACCCACAGGCATACGAGGATGCCCGTTCTGTGAAGGAAAATGCTCCCTGCCTCAGCCACTTGGGCGCCGTTGTGTACAGTAAAGGACACTCCGCCTTGGAGGTTCTTCCTTCCGGATTGCCACTCGCACTGGCGATGTCTCCTGAATCTCGCGGGGTTACAGTGCCGTCACAAGGTCCGTATCTCAGGCCTAGAACGGCAGAGCGTCCGGCAGCTTTGAAAGAGACCGTCGGCATTCTTCTGGCCTTCGGGGACGCTCCATTAGGAACAAGCTCCTCAGCAGCGTGCGTCTTTAGATCTTTCATGGCAGAACCTCTGTGGGCGACCTCATTCCTCCCCCCACGTGAGAGGCACACACAACCTGCCATTAGGGGGTGGAAGGCTTTAGAGTCCAGAAGCGAGGCTGGCGCTCCCACTCAGCATTCCTGCATGGAACTGAGCCCGGGTGCATGAGACCGTGAGAGGGGGCAAAGACAGGCGTACCAGCGAGCTGTTCACGGTGCACGCTGACGCATCACCCTTCAAGCTCACGTTCATTTCATGGAGAGAACACGAGGCCTTGATGCGCTTTCCTGTGGTACGTAAACTTTGGTCACGTCCCCTGGTGGGCACATCGGCTCAGGACTGCCCTGTCCCAAAGGCTCCAGGTGTGGAGCCCGACTGTTGGAGCTCAGCCTCACGTGGCTCTTTCACAGACGAGACCATCTCGCAATGGGACCGTTCACGAGCTGGGGACCGTGCTGGCTGTTAGGAGTCGGCACACCAAGAGCCCTCCGAGGGAGAGGAGCTGCTGACGTTTGCCAGCACAGTCTCCAATTCCCAACTGCAACCATTCCCTGTAAGAGGCTCCCAAAAGCTTCGACGCAGTTTCTCAGTTAGCTATAAATGGAGACCAGTCACTTGGCAGACTCCCCCAATGCCCGGCCTCCCAGGCTGCGATACAGACACGCCGACTGCTTCAGCCAACAGGGACAGCTTGGAGTAAAAGGGAGACTCCTACGTGTCAAAGTACTTGCGTGACGCTGGCCAGAAGCTCAAACATTTAGGGCAGGGCATCAGGGCACTTCGCCGCACGCGGAGCAAGTTTGTTCTCATCTCGCCTCTGAATGCCGAGTTTAACCAGCTAGGAAGCAAACTTCGGGAAAGGTACTCAGGGTGCCGCCGATTCAAAATTCTCTCACCAGACAGCCCAAATCGTGTACGCCTCTTTGTATTTTCCATGGGCAGGACAAAATGGTGTCAACCCGCAGGCCTCCAGCTGGGGGTGGGTTGGGGTGGGGTGGGGTGGGGTGCGGTCGGGTGGGGTGGGGGTGGGGGTTGGGCGACATACACTTTCTCCATGGGAAACAGGCCCACGCCTTCAGTGTGAAAGGCCTCTACGCCTCTCTGCTTTCGCAGCCCAGGCGTAGCCTCAGCTCTGAAAAGCTTCCAGAGCAGGAAGGTCAGAAAACCTTTGAACCACCCAGCAGGTGCAGTACAGAACAAGGGCTTCTCTCTTGGCCTTGAGAACACCCACTGCCCAGCGCTCCTTTGTGTACACACGTGGTGGAGGAAGGGTGCTGGATTCGGCTCCGTGAGAACTTCTCCGGGCCACGTAGTGTGAACGCAAGTAGATGAGCCCTACATCTCATGCCAGTCTCCTGTGCGAGTTGGACAAGGCGAACTCCCTGCTTGAATCCCGGGGTGGGTTAAGTACCCTCCGGGGAAGGATCGTTGCTTGGGACCCTGGGGCTGGTATCGAGGTGACTGGTCTGTGCATCCACTTCGCAGCTGTTCTCTCTCCGCGGGTTCTCTCTGCCTGCTGCAGCCAAAAGGGACAGCTTAGGGTAAAGATAAAAACCCAGGGTGTAAACGTTCTTGCCTAGCCCTCGCCCCAAGCACAAGCGTATATGCCTCTGGTCAAAGGCTTTCGCCACAACCTGAACACGTTTGGTCTCATCTAAGCATCTGAACCCCGAGTTTACCCAGCTACGAATCAAACTTCAGGAAAGGTGCTCAGGGTGATGCGGACTGCCAAGCCTTTCACCAGGCAGACCAGATCGAGTACAAACACTTGTGTTTTAAACGGGCAGAGGAAATGGTGTCAAGAGCGCGCCTCCATCTCCCGGGCGATGTACACGTTCTCTCCATGAGACGCAAGCCCTTCCTCCAGTGTGAAAGGCCTCTACACTCTACACCTCTTGCGCTCGCAGCACGCAGGTGCCACCCGCTCTGAACATCTTCCAAAGGCACAGGGGTCACGCAACGTGTGAACCACCGAGCGCGGGTGCAGCACACACCTAGGTCTTCGCTGTCGGCCTGAGAACACCCACGGCACAGGGCTTCTTTGGTGCACACACGTGGTAGCGGTCGGTGATGCATTCTGCTCCGTGAAACCTTCTCGGGGACACAGAGCATGAGCGCACGTAGATTAGCCCTACACCTCATCCCTCTTTCTTGAGTGAGTTGTACTGCTATAAGGCAAAACTCCCTGCTGGAATCTCGGTGTGGCTTAAGTATCCTCCGGGAAGCGATCGCTGCTAGAGACACTGTGCTGCTCTCTAGGATAATGGTCTGTGCCTCCACTGCACTGCTGTTGTCTCCAAGTCGCTTGCGAAGGCCTTTTCGAAGAGGTTGCTCACAGTGTCGTTTCTTTAGAGTAACGCACAGGCATACGAGGATGCCCGTTCTGTGAAGGAAAATGCTCCCTGCCTCAGCCACTTGGGCGCCGTTGTGTACAGTAAAGGACACTCCGCCTTGGAGGTTCTTCCTTCCGGATTGCCACTCGCACTGGCGATGTCTCCTGAATCTCGCGGGGTTACAGTGCCGTCACAAGGTCCGTATCTCAGGCCTAGAACGGCAGAGCGTCCGGCAGCTTTGAAAGAGACCGTCGGCATTCTTCTGGCCTTCGGGGACGCTCCATGAGGAACAAGCTCCTCAGCAGCGTGCGTCTTTAGATCTTTCATGGCAGAACCTCTGTGGGCGACCTCATTCCTCCCCCCACGTGAGAGACACACACAACCTGCCATTAGGGGGTGGAAGGCTTTAGAGTCCAGAAGCGAGGCTGGCGCTCCCACTCAGCATTCCTGCACGGAAATGAGCCCGGGTGCGTGAGACCGTGAGAGGGGGCAAAGACAGGCGTACCACCGAGCTGTTCACGGTGCACGCTGACGCATCACCCTTCAAGCTCACGTTCATTTCATGGAGAGAACACGAGGCCTTGATGTGCTTTCCTGTGGTACGTAAACTTTGGTCACGTCCCCTGGTGGGCACATCGGCTCAGGACTGCCCTGTCCCAAAGGCTCCAGGTGTGGAGCCCGACTGTTGGAGCTCAGCCTCACGTGGCTCTTTCACAGACGAGACTGTCTCGCAATGGCACCGTTCACGAGCTGGGGACCGTGCTGGCTGTTAGGAGTCGGCACACCAAGAGCCCTCCGAGGGAGAGGAGCTGCTGACGTTTGCCAGCACAGTCTCCAATTCCCAACTGCAACCATTCCCTGTAAGAGGCTCCCAAAAGCTTCGACGCAGTTTCTCAGTTAGCTATAAATGGAGGCCAGTCACTTAGCAGACTCCCCCAATGCCCGGCCTCCCAGGCTGCGATACAGACACGCCGACTGCTTCAGCCAACAGGGACAGCTTGGAGTAAAAGGGAGACTCCTACGTGTCAAAGTACTTGCGTGACGCTGGCCAGAAGCTCAAACATTTAGGGCAGGGCATCAGGGCACTTCGCCGCACGCGGAGCAAGTTTGTTCTCATCTCGCCTCTGAATGCCGAGTTTAACCAGCTAGGAAGCAAACTTCGGGAAAGGTACTCAGGGTGCCGCCGATTCAAAATTCTCTCACCAGACAGCCCAAATCGTGTACGCCTCTTTGTATTTTCCATGGGCAGGACAAAATGGTGTCAACCCGCAGGCCTCCAGCTGGGGGTGGGTTGGGGTGGGGTGGGGTGGGGTGCGGTCGGGTGGGGTGGGGGTGGGGGTTGGGCGACATACACTTTCTCCATGGGAAACAGGCCCACGCCTTCAGTGTGAAAGGCCTCTACGCCTCTCTGCTTTCGCAGCCCAGGCGTAGCCTCAGCTCTGAAAAGCTTCCAGAGCAGGAAGGTCAGAAAACCTTTGAACCACCCAGCAGGTGCAGTACAGAACAAGGGCTTCTCTCTTGGCCTTGAGAACACCCACTGCCCAGCGCTCCTTTGTGTACACACGTGGTGGAGGAAGGGTGCTGGATTCGGCTCCGTGAGAACTTCTCCGGGCCACGTAGTGTGAACGCAAGTAGATGAGCCCTACATCTCATGCCAGTCTCCTGTGCGAGTTGGACAAGGCGAACTCCCTGCTTGAATCCCGGGGTGGGTTAAGTACCCTCCGGGGAAGGATCGTTGCTTGGGACCCTGGGGCTGGTATCGAGGTGACTGGTCTGTGCATCCACTTCGCAGCTGTTCTATCTCCGCGGGTTCTCTCTGCCTGCTGCAGCCAAAAGGGACAGCTTAGGGTAAAGATAAAAACCCAGGGTGTAAACGTTCTTGCCTAGCCCTCGCCCCAAGCACAAGCGTATATGCCTCTGGTCAAAGGCTTTCGCCACAACCTGAACACGTTTGGTCTCATCTAAGCCTCTGAACCCCGAGTTTACCCAGCTACGAATCAAACTTCAGGAAAGGTGCTCAGGGTGATGCGGACTGCCAAGCCTTTCACCAGGCAGCCCAGATCGAGTACAAACACTTGTGTTTTAAACGGGCAGAGGAAATGGTGTCAAGAGCGCGCCTCCATCTCCCGGGCGATGTACACGTTCTCTCCATGAGACGCAAGCCCTTCCTCCAGTGTGAAAGGCCTCTACACTCTACACCTCTTGCGCTCGCAGCACGCAGGTGCCACCCGCTCTGAACATCTTCCAAAGGCACAGGGGTCACGCAACGTGTGAACCACCGAGCGCGGGTGCAGCACACACCTAGGTCTTCGCTGTCGGCCTGAGAACACCCACGGCACAGGGCTTCTTTGGTGCACACACGTGGTAGCGGTCGGTGATGCATTCTGCTCCGTGAAACCTTCTCGGGGACACAGAGCGTGAGCGCACGTAGATTAGCCCTACACCTCATCCCTCTTTCTTGAGTGAGTTGTACTGCTATAAGGCAAAACTCCCTGCTGGAATCTCGGTGTGGCTTAAGTATCCTCCGGGAAGCGATCGCTGCTAGAGACACTGTGCTGCTCTCTAGGATAATGGTCTGTGCCTCCACTGCACTGCTGTTGTCTCCAAGTCGCTTGCGAAGGCCTTTTCGAAGAGGTTGCTCACAGTGTCGTTTCTTTAGAGTAACGCACAGGCATACGAGGATGCCCGTTCTGTGAAGGAAAATGCTCCCTGCCTCAGCCACTTGGGCGCCGTTGTGTACAGTAAAGGACACTCCGCCTTGGAGGTTCTTCCTTCCGGATTGCCACTCGCACTGGCGATGTCTCCTGAATCTCGCGGGGTTACAGTGCCATCACAAGGTCCGTATCTCAGGCCTAGAACGGCAGAGCGTCCGGCAGCTTTGAAAGAGACCGTCGGCATTCTTCTGGCCTTCGGGGACGCTCCATGAGGAACAAGCTCCTCAGCAGCGTGCGTCTTTAGATCTTTCATGGCAGAACCTCTGTGGGCGACCTCATTCCTCCCCCCACGTGAGAGACACACACAACCTGCCATTAGGGGGTGGAAGGCTTTAGAGTCCAGAAGCGAGGCTGGCGCTCCCACTCAGCATTCCTGCACGGAAATGAGCCCGGGTGCGTGAGACCGTGAGAGGGGGCAAAGACAGGCGTACCAGCGAGCTGTTCACGGTGCACGCTGACGCATCACCCTTCAAGCTCACGTTCATTTCATGGAGAGAACACGAGGCCTTGATGTGCTTTCCTGTGGTACGTAAACTTTGGTCACGTCCCCTGGTGGGCACATCGGCTCAGGACTGCCCTGTCCCAAAGGCTCCAGGTGTGGAGCCCGACTGTTGGAGCTCAGCCTCACGTGGCTCTTTCACAGACGAGACTGTCTCGCAATGGCACCGTTCACGAGCTGGGGACCGTGCTGGCTGTTAGGAGTCGGCACACCAAGAGCCCTCCGAGGGAGAGGAGCTGCTGACGTTTGCCAGCACAGTCTCCAATTCCCAACTGCAACCATTCCCTGTAAGAGGCTCCCAAAAGCTTCGACGCAGTTTCTCAGTTAGCTATAAATGGAGGCCAGTCACTTAGCAGACTCCCCCAATGCCCGGCCTCCCAGGCTGCGATACAGACACGCCGACTGCTTCAGCCAACAGGGACAGCTTGGAGTAAAAGGGAGACTCCTACGTGTCAAAGTACTTGCGTGACGCTGGCCAGAAGCTCAAACATTTAGGGCAGGGCATCAGGGCACTTCGCCGCACGCGGAGCAAGTTTGTTCTCATCTCGCCTCTGAATGCCGAGTTTAACCAGCTAGGAAGCAAACTTCGGGAAAGGTACTCAGGGTGCCGCCGATTCAAAATTCTCTCACCAGACAGCCCAAATCATGTACGCCTCTTTGTATTTTCCATGGGCAGGACAAAATGGTGTCAACCCGCAGGCCTCCAGCTGGGGGTGGGTTGGGGTGGGGTGGGGTGGGGTGCGGTCGGGTGGGGTGGGGGTGGGGGTTGGGCGACATACACTTTCTCCATGGGAAACAGGCCCACGCCTTCAGTGTGAAAGGCCTCTACGCCTCTCTGCTTTCGCAGCCCAGGCGTAGCCTCAGCTCTGAAAAGCTTCCAGAGCAGGAAGGTCAGAAAACCTTTGAACCACCCAGCAGGTGCAGCACAGAACAAGGGCTTCTCTCTTGGCCTTGAGAACACCCACTGCCCAGCGCTCCTTTGTGTACACACGTGGTGGAGGAAGGGTGCTGGATTCGGCTCCGAGAGAACTTCTCCGGGCCACGTAGTGTGAACGCAAGTAGATGAGCCCTACATCTCATGCCAGTCTCCTGTGCGAGTTGGACAAGGCGAACTCCCTGCTTGAATCCCGGGGTGGGTTAAGTACCCTCCGGGGAAGGATCGTTGCTTGGGACCCCGGGGCTGGTATCGAGGTGACTGGTCTGTGCATCCACTTCGCAGCTGTTCTCTCTCCGTGGGTTCTCTCTGCCTGCTGCAGCCAAAAGGGACAGCTTAGGGTAAAGATAAAAACCCAGGGTGTAAACGTTCTTGCCTAGCCCTCGCCCCAAGCACAAGCGTATATGCCTCTGGTCAAAGGCTTTCGCCACAAGCTGAACACGTTTGGTCTCATCTAAGCCTCTGAAGCCCGAGTTTACCCAGCTACGAATCAAACTTCAGGAAAGGTGCTCAGGGTGATGCGGACTGCCAAGCCTTTCACCAGGCAGACCAGATCGAGTACAAACACTTGTGTTTTAAACGGGCAGAGGAAATGGTGTCAAGAGCGCGCCTCCATCTCCCGGGCGATGTACACGTTCTCTCCATGAGACGCAAGCCCTTCCTCCAGTGTGAAAGGCCTCTACACTCTACACCTCTTGCGCTCGCAGCACGCAGGTGCCACCCGCTCTGAACATCTTCCAAAGGCACAGGGGTCACGCAACGTGTGAACCACCGAGCGCGGGTGCAGCACACACCTAGGTCTTCGCTGTCGGCCTGAGAACACCCACGGCACAGGGCTTCTTTGGTGCACACACGTGGTAGCGGTCGGTGATGCATTCTGCTCCGTGAAACCTTCTCGGGGACACAGAGCCTGAGCGCACGTAGATTAGCCCTACACCTCATCCCTCTTTCTTGAGTGAGTTGTACTGCTATAAGGCAAAACTCCCTGCTGGAATCTCGGTGTGGCTTAAGTATCCTCCGGGAAGCGATCGCTGCTAGAGACACTGTGCTGCTCTCTAGGATAATGGTCTGTGCCTCCACTGCACTGCTGTTGTCTCCAAGTCGCTTGCGAAGGCCTTTTCGAAGAGGTTGCTCACAGTGTCGTTTCTTTAGAGTAACGCACAGGCATACGAGGATGCCCGTTCTGTGAAGGAAAATGCTCCCTGCCTCAGCCACTTGGGCGCCGTTGTGTACAGTAAAGGACACTCCGCCTTGGAGGTTCTTCCTTCCGGATTGCCACTCGCACTGGCGATGTCTCCTGAATCTCGCGGGGTTACAGTGCCGTCACAAGGTCCGTATCTCAGGCCTAGAACGGCAGAGCGTCCGGCAGCTTTGAAAGAGACCGTCGGCATTCTTCTGGCCTTCGGGGACGCTCCATGAGGAACAAGCTCCTCAGCAGCGTGCGTCTTTAGATCTTTCATGGCAGAACCGCTGTGGGCGACCTCATTCCTCCCCCCACGTGAGAGACACACACAACCTGCCATTAGGGGGTGGAAGGCTTTACAGTCCAGAAGCGAGGCTGGCGCTCCCACTCAGCATTCCTGCACGGAAATGAGCCCGGGTGCGTGAGACCGTGAGAGGGGGCAAAGACAGGCGTACCAGCGAGCTGTTCACGGTGCACGCTGACGCATCACCCTTCAAGCTCACGTTCATTTCATGGAGAGAACACGAGGCCTTGATGTGCTTTCCTGTGGTACGTAAACTTTGGTCACGTCCCCTGGTGGGCACATCGGCTCAGGACTGCCCTGTCCCAAAGGCTCCAGGTGTGGAGCCCGACTGTTGGAGCTCAGCCTCACGTGGCTCTTTCACAGACGAGACTGTCTCGCAATGGCACCGTTCACGAGCTGGGGACCGTGCTGGCTGTTAGGAGTCGGCACACCAAGAGCCCTCCGAGGGAGAGGAGCTGCTGACGTTTGCCAGCACAGTCTCCAATTCCCAACTGCAACCATTCCCTGTAAGAGGCTCCCAAAAGCTTCGACGCAGTTTCTCAGTTAGCTATAAATGGAGGCCAGTCACTTAGCAGACTCCCCCAATGCCCGGCCTCCCAGGCTGCGATACAGACACGCCGACTGCTTCAGCCAACAGGGACAGCTTGGAGTAAAAGGGAGACTCCTACGTGTCAAAGTACTTGCGTGACGCTGGCCAGAAGCTCAAACATTTAGGGCAGGGCATCAGGGCACTTCGCCGCACGCGGAGCAAGTTTGTTCTCATCTCGCCTCTGAATGCCGAGTTTAACCAGCTAGGAAGCAAACTTCGGGAAAGGTACTCAGGGTGCCGCCGATTCAAAATTCTCTCACCAGACAGCCCAAATCATGTACGCCTCTTTGTATTTTCCATGGGCAGGACAAAATGGTGTCAACCCGCATGCCTCCAGCTGGGGGTGGGTTGGGGTGGGGTGGGTTGGGTTGGGGTGGGGTGGGGGTGGGGGTTGGGCGACGTACACTTTCTCCATGGGAAACAGGCCCACGCCTTCAGTGTGAAAGGCCTCTACGCCTCTCTGCTTTCGCAGCCCAGGCGTAGCCTCAGCTCTGAAAAGCTTCCAGAGCAGGAAGGTCAGAAAAACTTTGAACCACCCAGCAGGTGCAGCACAGAACAAGGGCTTCTCTCTTGGCCTTGAGAACACCCACTGCCCAGCGCTCCTTTATGTAAACACGTGGTGGAGGAAGGGTGCTGGATTCGGCTCCGTGAGAACTTCTCCGGGCCACGTAGTGTGAACGCAAGTAGATGAGCCCTACATCTCATGCCAGTCTCCTGTGCGAGTTGGACAAGGCGAACTCCCTGCTTGAATCCCTGGGTGGGTTAAGTACCCTCCGGAGAAGGATCGTTGCTTGGGGCCCCGGGGCTGGTATCGAGGTGACTGTTCTGTGCATCCACTTCGCAGCTGTTCTCTCTCCGCGGGTTCTCTCCGCCTGCTGCAGCCAAAAGGGACAGCTTAGGGTAAAGATAAAAACCCAGGGTGTAAACGTTCTTGCCTAGCCCTCGCCCCAAGCACAAGCGTATATGCCTCTGGTCAAAGGCTTTCCCCACAAGCTGAACACGTTTGGTCTCATCTAAGCCTCTGAAGCCCGAGTTTACCCAGCTACGAATCAAACTTCAGGAAAGGTGCTCAGGGTGATGCGGACTGCGAAGCCTTTCACCAGGCAGCCCAGATCGAGTACAAACACTTGTGTTTTAAACGGGCAGAGGAAATGGTGTCAAGAGCGCGCCTCCATCTCCCGGGCGACGTACACATTTTCTCCATGAGACGCAAGCCCTTCCTCCAGTGTGAAAGGCCTCTACACTCTACACCTCTTGCGCTCGCAGCACGCAGGTGCCACCCGCTCTGAACATCTTCCAAAGGCACAGGGGTCACGCAACGTGTGAACCACCGAGCGTGGGTGCAGCACACACCTAGGTCTTCGCTGTCGGCCTGAGAATACCCACGGCACAGGGCTTCTTTGGTGCACACACGTGGTAGCGGTCGGTGATGCATTCTGCTCCGTGAATCCTTCTCGGGGACACAGAGCCTGAGCGCACGTAGATTAGCCCTACACCTCATCCCTCTTTCTTGAGTGAGTTGTACTGCTATAAGGCAAAACTCCCTGCTGGAATCTCGGTGTGGCTTAAGTATCCTCTGGGAAGCGATCGCTGCTAGAGACACTGTGCTGCTCTCTAGGATAATGGTCTGTGCCTCCACTGCGCTGCTGTTGTCTCCAAGTCGCTTGCGAAGGCCTTTTCGAAGAGGTTGCTCACAGTGTCGTTTCTTTAGAGTAACCCACAGGCATACGAGGATGCCCGTTCTGTGAAGGAAAATGCTCCCTGCCTCAGCCACTTGGGCGCCGTTTTGTACAGGAAAGGACACTCCGCCTTGGAGGTTCTTCCTTCCGGATTGCCACTCGCACTGGCGATGTCTCCTGAATCTCGTGGGGTTACAGTGCCGTCACAAGGTCCGTATCTCAGGCCTAGAACGGCAGAGCGTCCGGCAGCTTTGAAAGAGACCGTCGGCATTCTTCTGGCCTTCGGGGACGCTCCATGAGGAACAAGCTCCTCAGCAGCGTGCGTCTTTAGATCTTTCATGGCAGAACCTCTGTGGGCGACCTCATTCCTCCCCCCACGTGAGAGACACACACAACCTGCCATTAGGGGGTGGAAGGCTTTCGAGTCCAGAAGCGAGGCTGGCGCTCCCACTCAGCATTCCTGCACGGAACTGAGCCCGGGTGCGTGAGACCGTGAGAGGGGGCAAAGACAGGCGTACCAGCGAGCTATTCACGGTGCACGCTGACGCATCACCATTCAAGCTCACGTTCATTTCATGGAGAGAACACGAGGCCTTGATGTGCTTTCCTGTGGTACGTAAACTTTGGTCACGTCCCCTGGTGGGCACATCGGCTCAGGACTGCCCTGTCCCAAAGGCTCCAGGTGTGCAGCCCGACTGTTGGAGCTCAGCCTCACGTGGCTCTTTCACAGACGAGACTGTCTCGCAATGGGACCGTTCACGAGCTGGGGACCGTGCTGGCTGTTAGGAGTCGGCACACCAAGAGCCCTCCGAGGGAGAGGAGCTGCTGACGTTTGCCAGCACAGTCTCCAATTTCGAACTGCAACCATTCCCTGTAAGAGGCTCCCGAAAGCTTCGACGCAGTTTCTCAGTTAGCTATAAATGGAGGCCAGTCACTTGGCAGACTCCCCCAACGCCCGGCCTCCCAGGCTGCGATACAGACACGCCGACTGCTTCAGCCAACAGGGACAGCTTGGAGTAAAAGTGAGACTCCTACGTGTCAAAGTACTTGCGTGACGCTGGCCAGAAGCTCAAACATTTAGTGCAGGGCATCAGGGCACTTCGCCGCACGCGGAGCAAGTTTGTTCTCATCTCGCCTCTGAATGCCGAGTTTAACCAGCTAGGAAGCAAACTTCGGGAAAGGTACTCAGGGTGCCGCCGATTCAAAATTCTCTCACCAGACAGCCCAAATCGTGTACGCCTCTTTGTATTTTCCATGGGCAGGACAAAATGGTGTCAACGCGCACGCCTCCAGCTGGGGGTGGGGTGGGGTGGGGTGGGGTGGGGTGGGGTGCGGTGGGGGTGGGGGTTGGGTGACGTACACATTCTCCATGGGAAACAGGCCCACGCCTTCAGTGTGAAAGGCCTCTACGCCTCTCTGCTTTCGCAGCCCAGGCGTAGCCTCAGCTCTGAAAAGCTTCCAGAGCAGGAAGGTCAGAAAACCTTTGAACCACCCAGCAGGTGCAGCACAGAACAAGGGCTTCTCTCTTGGCCTTGAGAACACCCACTGCCCAGCGCTCCTTTGTGTACACACGTGGTGGAGGAAGGGTGCTGGATTCGGCTCCGTGAGAACTTCTCTGAGCCACGTAGTGTGAACGCAAGTAGATGAGCCCTACATCTCATGCCAGTCTCCTGTGCGAGTTGGACAAGGCGAACTCCCTGCTTGAATTCCGGGGTGGGTTAAGTACCCTCCGGGGAAGGATCGTTGCTTGGGAGCCCGGGGCTTGTATCGAGGTGACTGTCCTGTGCATCCACTTCGCAGCTGTTCTCTCTCCGCGGGTTCTCTCCGCCTGCTGCAGCCAAAAGGGACAGCTTAGGGTAAAGATAAAAACCCAGGGTGTAAACGTTCTTGCCTAGCCCTCGCCCCAAGCACAAGCATATATGCCTCTGGTCAAAGGCTTTCGCCACAAGCTGAACACGTTTGGTCTCATCTAAGCCTCTGAAGCCCGAGTTTACCCAGCTATGAATCAAACTTCAGGAAAGGTGCTCAGGGTGATGCGGACTGCCAAGCGTTTCACCAGGCAGCCCAGATCGAGTACAAACACTTGTGTTTTAATCGGGCAGAGGAAATGGTGTCAAGAGCGCGCCTCCATCTCCCGGACGACGTACACGTTTTCTCCATGAGATGCAAGCCCTTCCTCCAGTGTGAAAGGCCTCTACACTCTACACCTCTTGCGCTCGCAGCACGCAGGTGCCACCCGCTCTGAACATCTTCCAAAGGCACAGGGTCACGCAACGTGTGAACCACCGAGCGCGGGTGCAGCACACACCTAGGTCTTCGCTGTCGGCCTGAGAACACCCACGGCACAGGGCTTCTTTGGTGCACACACGTGGTAGCGGTCGGTGATGCATTCTGCTCCGTGAAACCTTCTCGGGGACACAGAGCGTGAGCGCACGTAGATTAGCCCTACACCTCATCCCTCTTTCTTGAGTGAGTTGTACTGCTATAAGGCAAAACTCCCTGCTGGAATCTCGGTGTGGCTTAAGTATCCTCCGGGAAGCGATCGCTGCTAGAGACACTGTGCTGCTCTCTAAGATAATGGTCTGTGCCTCCACTGCGCTGCTGTTGTCTCCAAGTCGCTTGTGAAGGCCTTTTCGAAGAGGTTGCTCACAGTGTCGTTTCTTTAGAGTAACCCACAGGCATACGAGGATGCCGGTTCTGTGAAGGAAAATGCTCCCTGCCTCAGCCACTTGGGCGCCGTTTTGTACAGGAAAGGACACTCCGCCTTGGAGGTTCTTCCTTCCGGATTGCCACTCGCACTGGCGATGTCTCCTGAATCTCGCGGGGTTACAGTGCCGTCACAAGGTCTTTATCTCAGGCCTAGAATGGCAGAGCGTCTGGCAGCTTTGAAAGAGACCTTCGGCATTCTTCTGGCCTTCGGGGACGCTCCATGAGGAACAAGCTCCTCAGCAGCGTGCGTCTTTAGATCTTTCATGGCAGAACCTCTGTGGGCGACATCTTTCCTGCCCCCACGTGAGAGACACTCACAACCTGCCATTAGGGAGTGGAAGGCTTTAGAGTCCAGAAGCGAGGCTGGCGCTCCCACTCAGCATTCCTGCACGGAACTGAGCCCGGGTGCGTGAGACCGTGAGAGGGGGCAAAGACAGGCGTACCAGCGAGCTGTTCACGGTGCACGCTGACGCATCAACCTTCAAGCTCACGTTCATTTCATGGAGAGAACACGAGGCCTTGATGCGCTTTCCTGCGGTACGTAAACTTTGGTCGCGTCCCATGGTGGGCACATCGGCTCAGGACTGCCCTGTCCCAAAGGCTCCAGGTGTGGAGCCCGACTGTTGGAGCTCAGCCTCACGTGGCTCTTTCACGGACGAGACCGGCTCGCAATGGGTCCGTTCACGAGCTGGGGACCGTGCTGGCTGTTAGGAGTCGGCACACCAAGAGCCCTCCGAGAGAGAGGAGCTGCTGATGTTTGCCAGCACATTCTCAAATTCCGAACTGCAACCATTCCCTGTAAGAGGCTCCCGAAAGCTTCGACGCAGTTTCTCAGTTAGGTATAAATGGAGGCCAGTCACTTGGCAGACTCCCCCAATGCCCGGCCTCCCAGGCTGCGATAGAGACACGCCAACTGCTTCAGCTGACAGGGACAGCTTGGAGTAAAAGTGAGAATCCTACGTGTCAAAGTACATGCGTGAGGCTGGCCAGAAGCAAAAACATTTAGGGCAAGGCATCAAGGCACTTCGCCGCACGCGGAGCAAGTTTGTTCTCATCTCGCCTCCGAATGCCGAGTTTAACCAGCTAGGAAGCAAACTTCGGGAAAGGTACTCAGGGTGCCGCCGATTCAAAATTCTCTCACCAGACAGCCCAAATCGTGTACGCCTCTTTGTATTTTCCATGGGCAGGACAAAATGGTGTGTACCCACACGCCTCCAGCTGGGGGTGGGTTGGGGTGGGGTGGGTTGGGTTGGGGTGGGGTGGGGGTGGGGGTTGGGCGACGTACACTTTCTCCATGGGAAACAGGCCCACGCCTTCAGTGTGAAAGGCCTCTACGCCTCTCTGCTTTCGCAGCCCAGGCGTAGCCTCAGCTCTGAAAATCTTCCAGAGCAGGAAGGTCAGAAAACCTTTGAACCACCCAGCAGATGCAGCACAGAACAAGGGCTTCTCTCTTGGCCTGAGAACACCCACTGCCCAGCGCTCCTTTGTGTACACACGTGGTGGAGGAAGGGTGCTGGATTCGGCTCCGTGAGAACTTCTCCGGGCCATGTAGTGTGAGCGCAAGTAGATGAGCCCTACATCTCATGCCAGTCTCCTGTGCGAGTTGGACAAGGCGAACTCCCTGCTTGAATCCCGGGGTGGGCTAAGTACCCTGCGGGGAAGGATCGTTGCTTGGGACCCCGGGGCTGGTATCGAGGGGACTGTTCTGTGCATCCACTTCGCAGCTGTTCTCTCTCCACGGGTTCTCTCCGCCTGCTGCAGCCAAAAGGGACAGCTTAGGGTAAAGATAAAAACCCAGGGTGTAAACGTTCTTGCCTAGCCCTCGACCCAAGCACAAGCGTATATGCCTCTGTTCAAAGCCTTTCGCCACAAGCTGAACACGTTTGGTCTCATCTAAGCCTCTGAAGCCCGAGTTTACCCAGCTACGAATCAAACTTCAGGAAAGGTGCTCAGGGTGATGCAGACTGCCAAGCGTTTCACCAGGCAGCCCAGATCGAGTACACACACTTGTGTTTGAAACGGGCAGAGGAAATGGTGTCAAGAGCGCGCGTCCATCTCCCGGGCGACGTACACGTTTTCTCCATGAGATGCAAGCCTTTCCTCCAGTGTGAAAGGCCTTCACACTCTACACCTCTTGCGCTCGCAGCACTCAGGTGCCACCCGCTCTGAGCATCTTCAAAAGGCACAGGGTCACGCAACGTGTGAAACACCGGGCGCGGGTGCAACACACACCTAGGTCTTCGCTGTCGGCCTGAGAACACCCACGGCACAGGGCTTCTTTGGTGCACACACGTGGTAGCGGTCGGTGATGCATTCTGCTCCGTGAATCCTTCTCGGGGACACAGAGCCTGAACGCACGTAGATTAGCCCTACACCTCATCCCTCTTTCTTGAGTGAGTTGTACTGCTATAAGGCAAAACTCCCTGCTGGAATCTCGGTGTGGCTTAAGTATCCTCCGGGAAGCGATCGCTGCTAGAGACACTGTGCTGCTCTCTAGGATAATGGTCTGTGCCTCCACTGCACTGCTGTTGTCTCCAAGTCGCTTGCGAAGGCCTTTTCGAAGAGGTTGCTCACAGTGTCGTTTCTTTAGAGTAACGCACAGGCATACGAGGATGCCCGTTCTGTGAAGGAAAATGCTCCCTGCCTCAGCCACTTGGGCGCCGTTGTGTACAGTAAAGGACACTCCGCCTTGGAGGTTCTTCCTTCCGGATTGCCACTCGCACTGGCGATGTCTCCTGAATCTCGCGGGGTTACAGTGCCGTCACAAGGTCCGTATCTCAGGCCTAGAACGGCAGAGCGTCCGGCAGCTTTGAAAGAGACCGTCGGCATTCTTCTGGCCTTCGGGGACGCTCCATGAGGAACAAGCTCCTCAGCAGCGTGCGTCTTTAGATCTTTCATGGCAGAACCTCTGTGGGCGACCTCATTCCTCCCCCCACGTGAGAGACACACACAACCTGCCATTAGGGGGTGGAAGGCTTTCGAGTCCAGAAGCGAGGCTGGCGCTCCCACTCAGCATTCCTGCACGGAAATGAGCCCGGGTGCGTGAGACCGTGAGAGGGGGCAAAGACAGGCGTACCAGCGAGCTGTTCACGGTGCACGCTGACGCATCACCCTTCAAGCTCACGTTCATTTCATGGAGAGAACACGAGGCCTTGATGTGCTTTCCTGTGGTACGTAAACTTTGGTCACGTCCCCTGGTGGGCACATCGGCTCAGGACTGCCCTGTCCCAAAGGCTCCAGGTGTGGAG
This sequence comes from Orcinus orca, assembly GCF_937001465.1. Lineage (NCBI taxonomy): Eukaryota > Metazoa > Chordata > Mammalia > Artiodactyla > Delphinidae > Orcinus > Orcinus orca. The sequence continues at coordinate 53,255 of NW_026043874.1, forward strand.
CCCGACTGTTGGAGCTCAGCCTCACGTGGCTCTTTCACAGACGAGACTGTCTCGCAATGGCACCGTTCACGAGCTGGGGACCGTGCTGGCTGTTAGGAGTCGGCACACCAAGAGCCCTCCGAGGGAGAGGAGCTGCTGACGTTTGCCAGCACAGTCTCCAATTCCCAACTGCAACCATTCCCTGTAAGAGGCTCCCAAAAGCTTCGACGCAGTTTCTCAGTTAGCTATAAATGGAGGCCAGTCACTTAGCAGACTCCCCCAATGCCCGGCCTCCCAGGCTGCGATACAGACACGCCGACTGCTTCAGCCAACAGGGACAGCTTGGAGTAAAAGGGAGACTCCTACGTGTCAAAGTACTTGCGTGACGCTGGCCAGAAGCTCAAACATTTAGGGCAGGGCATCAGGGCACTTCGCCGCACGCGGAGCAAGTTTGTTCTCATCTCGCCTCTGAATGCCGAGTTTAACCAGCTAGGAAGCAAACTTCGGGAAAGGTACTCAGGGTGCCGCCGATTCAAAATTCTCTCACCAGACAGCCCAAATCATGTACGCCTCTTTGTATTTTCCATGGGCAGGACAAAATGGTGTCAACCCGCAGGCCTCCAGCTGGGGGTGGGTTGGGGTGGGGTGGGGTGGGGTGCGGTCGGGTGGGGTGGGGGTGGGGGTTGGGCGACATACACTTTCTCCATGGGAAACAGGCCCACGCCTTCAGTGTGAAAGGCCTCTACGCCTCTCTGCTTTCGCAGCCCAGGCGTAGCCTCAGCTCTGAAAAGCTTCCAGAGCAGGAAGGTCAGAAAACCTTTGAACCACCCAGCAGGTGCAGCACAGAACAAGGGCTTCTCTCTTGGCCTTGAGAACACCCACTGCCCAGCGCTCCTTTGTGTACACACGTGGTGGAGGAAGGGTGCTGGATTCGGCTCCGAGAGAACTTCTCCGGGCCACGTAGTGTGAACGCAAGTAGATGAGCCCTACATCTCATGCCAGTCTCCTGTGCGAGTTGGACAAGGCGAACTCCCTGCTTGAATCCCGGGGTGGGTTAAGTACCCTCCGGGGAAGGATCGTTGCTTGGGACCCCGGGGCTGGTATCGAGGTGACTGGTCTGTGCATCCACTTCGCAGCTGTTCTCTCTCCGTGGGTTCTCTCTGCCTGCTGCAGCCAAAAGGGACAGCTTAGGGTAAAGATAAAAACCCAGGGTGTAAACGTTCTTGCCTAGCCCTCGCCCCAAGCACAAGCGTATATGCCTCTGGTCAAAGGCTTTCGCCACAAGCTGAACACGTTTGGTCTCATCTAAGCCTCTGAAGCCCGAGTTTACCCAGCTACGAATCAAACTTCAGGAAAGGTGCTCAGGGTGATGCGGACTGCCAAGCCTTTCACCAGGCAGACCAGATCGAGTACAAACACTTGTGTTTTAAACGGGCAGAGGAAATGGTGTCAAGAGCGCGCCTCCATCTCCCGGGCGATGTACACGTTCTCTCCATGAGACGCAAGCCCTTCCTCCAGTGTGAAAGGCCTCTACACTCTACACCTCTTGCGCTCGCAGCACGCAGGTGCCACCCGCTCTGAACATCTTCCAAAGGCACAGGGGTCACGCAACGTGTGAACCACCGAGCGCGGGTGCAGCACACACCTAGGTCTTCGCTGTCGGCCTGAGAACACCCACGGCACAGGGCTTCTTTGGTGCACACACGTGGTAGCGGTCGGTGATGCATTCTGCTCCGTGAAACCTTCTCGGGGACACAGAGCCTGAGCGCACGTAGATTAGCCCTACACCTCATCCCTCTTTCTTGAGTGAGTTGTACTGCTATAAGGCAAAACTCCCTGCTGGAATCTCGGTGTGGCTTAAGTATCCTCCGGGAAGCGATCGCTGCTAGAGACACTGTGCTGCTCTCTAGGATAATGGTCTGTGCCTCCACTGCACTGCTGTTGTCTCCAAGTCGCTTGCGAAGGCCTTTTCGAAGAGGTTGCTCACAGTGTCGTTTCTTTAGAGTAACGCACAGGCATACGAGGATGCCCGTTCTGTGAAGGAAAATGCTCCCTGCCTCAGCCACTTGGGCGCCGTTGTGTACAGTAAAGGACACTCCGCCTTGGAGGTTCTTCCTTCCGGATTGCCACTCGCACTGGCGATGTCTCCTGAATCTCGCGGGGTTACAGTGCCGTCACAAGGTCCGTATCTCAGGCCTAGAACGGCAGAGCGTCCGGCAGCTTTGAAAGAGACCGTCGGCATTCTTCTGGCCTTCGGGGACGCTCCATGAGGAACAAGCTCCTCAGCAGCGTGCGTCTTTAGATCTTTCATGGCAGAACCTCTGTGGGCGACCTCATTCCTCCCCCCACGTGAGAGACACACACAACCTGCCATTAGGGGGTGGAAGGCTTTCGAGTCCAGAAGCGAGGCTGGCGCTCCCACTCAGCATTCCTGCACGGAAATGAGCCCGGGTGCGTGAGACCGTGAGAGGGGGCAAAGACAGGCGTACCAGCGAGCTGTTCACGGTGCACGCTGACGCATCACCCTTCAAGCTCACGTTCATTTCATGGAGAGAACACGAGGCCTTGATGTGCTTTCCTGTGGTACGTAAACTTTGGTCACGTCCCCTGGTGGGCACATCGGCTCAGGACTGCCCTGTCCCAAAGGCTCCAGGTGTGGAGCCCGACTGTTGGAGCTCAGCCTCACGTGGCTCTTTCACAGACGAGACTGTCTCGCAATGGGACCGTTCACGAGCTGGGGACCGTGCTGGCTGTTAGGAGTCGGCACACCAAGAGCCCTCCGAGGGAGAGGAGCTGCTGACGTTTGCCAGCACAGTCTCCAATTTCGAACTGCAACCATTCCCTGTAAGAGGCTCCCGAAAGCTTCGACGCAGTTTCTCAGTTAGCTATAAATGGAGGCCAGTCACTTGGCAGACTCCCCCAACGCCCGGCCTCCCAGGCTGCGATACAGACACGCCGACTGCTTCAGCCAACAGGGACAGCTTGGAGTAAAAGTGAGACTCCTACGTGTCAAAGTACTTGCGTGACGCTGGCCAGAAGCTCAAACATTTAGTGCAGGGCATCAGGGCACTTCGCCGCACGCGGAGCAAGTTTGTTCTCATCTCGCCTCTGAATGCCGAGTTTAACCAGCTAGGAAGCAAACTTCGGGAAAGGTACTCAGGGTGCCGCCGATTCAAAATTCTCTCACCAGACAGCCCAAATCGTGTACGCCTCTTTGTATTTTCCATGGGCAGGACAAAATGGTGTCAACGCGCACGCCTCCAGCTGGGGGTGGGGTGGGGTGGGGTGGGGTGGGGTGGGGTGCGGTGGGGGTGGGGGTTGGGTGACGTACACATTCTCCATGGGAAACAGGCCCACGCCTTCAGTGTGAAAGGCCTCTACGCCTCTCTGCTTTCGCAGCCCAGGCGTAGCCTCAGCTCTGAAAAGCTTCCAGAGCAGGAAGGTCAGAAAACCTTTGAACCACCCAGCAGGTGCAGCACAGAACAAGGGCTTCTCTCTTGGCCTTGAGAACACCCACTGCCCAGCGCTCCTTTGTGTACACACGTGGTGGAGGAAGGGTGCTGGATTCGGCTCCGTGAGAACTTCTCTGAGCCACGTAGTGTGAACGCAAGTAGATGAGCCCTACATCTCATGCCAGTCTCCTGTGCGAGTTGGACAAGGCGAACTCCCTGCTTGAATTCCGGGGTGGGTTAAGTACCCTCCGGGGAAGGATCGTTGCTTGGGAGCCCGGGGCTTGTATCGAGGTGACTGTCCTGTGCATCCACTTCGCAGCTGTTCTCTCTCCGCGGGTTCTCTCCGCCTGCTGCAGCCAAAAGGGACAGCTTAGGGTAAAGATAAAAACCCAGGGTGTAAACGTTCTTGCCTAGCCCTCGCCCCAAGCACAAGCATATATGCCTCTGGTCAAAGGCTTTCGCCACAAGCTGAACACGTTTGGTCTCATCTAAGCCTCTGAAGCCCGAGTTTACCCAGCTATGAATCAAACTTCAGGAAAGGTGCTCAGGGTGATGCGGACTGCCAAGCGTTTCACCAGGCAGCCCAGATCGAGTACAAACACTTGTGTTTTAATCGGGCAGAGGAAATGGTGTCAAGAGCGCGCCTCCATCTCCCGGACGACGTACACGTTTTCTCCATGAGATGCAAGCCCTTCCTCCAGTGTGAAAGGCCTCTACACTCTACACCTCTTGCGCTCGCAGCACGCAGGTGCCACCCGCTCTGAACATCTTCCAAAGGCACAGGGTCACGCAACGTGTGAACCACCGAGCGCGGGTGCAGCACACACCTAGGTCTTCGCTGTCGGCCTGAGAACACCCACGGCACAGGGCTTCTTTGGTGCACACACGTGGTAGCGGTCGGTGATGCATTCTGCTCCGTGAAACCTTCTCGGGGACACAGAGCGTGAGCGCACGTAGATTAGCCCTACACCTCATCCCTCTTTCTTGAGTGAGTTGTACTGCTATAAGGCAAAACTCCCTGCTGGAATCTCGGTGTGGCTTAAGTATCCTCCGGGAAGCGATCGCTGCTAGAGACACTGTGCTGCTCTCTAAGATAATGGTCTGTGCCTCCACTGCGCTGCTGTTGTCTCCAAGTCGCTTGTGAAGGCCTTTTCGAAGAGGTTGCTCACAGTGTCGTTTCTTTAGAGTAACCCACAGGCATACGAGGATGCCGGTTCTGTGAAGGAAAATGCTCCCTGCCTCAGCCACTTGGGCGCCGTTTTGTACAGGAAAGGACACTCCGCCTTGGAGGTTCTTCCTTCCGGATTGCCACTCGCACTGGCGATGTCTCCTGAATCTCGCGGGGTTACAGTGCCGTCACAAGGTCTTTATCTCAGGCCTAGAATGGCAGAGCGTCTGGCAGCTTTGAAAGAGACCTTCGGCATTCTTCTGGCCTTCGGGGACGCTCCATGAGGAACAAGCTCCTCAGCAGCGTGCGTCTTTAGATCTTTCATGGCAGAACCTCTGTGGGCGACATCTTTCCTGCCCCCACGTGAGAGACACTCACAACCTGCCATTAGGGAGTGGAAGGCTTTAGAGTCCAGAAGCGAGGCTGGCGCTCCCACTCAGCATTCCTGCACGGAACTGAGCCCGGGTGCGTGAGACCGTGAGAGGGGGCAAAGACAGGCGTACCAGCGAGCTGTTCACGGTGCACGCTGACGCATCAACCTTCAAGCTCACGTTCATTTCATGGAGAGAACACGAGGCCTTGATGCGCTTTCCTGCGGTACGTAAACTTTGGTCGCGTCCCATGGTGGGCACATCGGCTCAGGACTGCCCTGTCCCAAAGGCTCCAGGTGTGGAGCCCGACTGTTGGAGCTCAGCCTCACGTGGCTCTTTCACGGACGAGACCGGCTCGCAATGGGTCCGTTCACGAGCTGGGGACCGTGCTGGCTGTTAGGAGTCGGCACACCAAGAGCCCTCCGAGAGAGAGGAGCTGCTGATGTTTGCCAGCACATTCTCAAATTCCGAACTGCAACCATTCCCTGTAAGAGGCTCCCGAAAGCTTCGACGCAGTTTCTCAGTTAGGTATAAATGGAGGCCAGTCACTTGGCAGACTCCCCCAATGCCCGGCCTCCCAGGCTGCGATAGAGACACGCCAACTGCTTCAGCTGACAGGGACAGCTTGGAGTAAAAGTGAGAATCCTACGTGTCAAAGTACATGCGTGAGGCTGGCCAGAAGCAAAAACATTTAGGGCAAGGCATCAAGGCACTTCGCCGCACGCGGAGCAAGTTTGTTCTCATCTCGCCTCCGAATGCCGAGTTTAACCAGCTAGGAAGCAAACTTCGGGAAAGGTACTCAGGGTGCCGCCGATTCAAAATTCTCTCACCAGACAGCCCAAATCGTGTACGCCTCTTTGTATTTTCCATGGGCAGGACAAAATGGTGTGTACCCACACGCCTCCAGCTGGGGGTGGGTTGGGGTGGGGTGGGTTGGGTTGGGGTGGGGTGGGGGTGGGGGTTGGGCGACGTACACTTTCTCCATGGGAAACAGGCCCACGCCTTCAGTGTGAAAGGCCTCTACGCCTCTCTGCTTTCGCAGCCCAGGCGTAGCCTCAGCTCTGAAAATCTTCCAGAGCAGGAAGGTCAGAAAACCTTTGAACCACCCAGCAGATGCAGCACAGAACAAGGGCTTCTCTCTTGGCCTGAGAACACCCACTGCCCAGCGCTCCTTTGTGTACACACGTGGTGGAGGAAGGGTGCTGGATTCGGCTCCGTGAGAACTTCTCCGGGCCATGTAGTGTGAGCGCAAGTAGATGAGCCCTACATCTCATGCCAGTCTCCTGTGCGAGTTGGACAAGGCGAACTCCCTGCTTGAATCCCGGGGTGGGCTAAGTACCCTGCGGGGAAGGATCGTTGCTTGGGACCCCGGGGCTGGTATCGAGGGGACTGTTCTGTGCATCCACTTCGCAGCTGTTCTCTCTCCACGGGTTCTCTCCGCCTGCTGCAGCCAAAAGGGACAGCTTAGGGTAAAGATAAAAACCCAGGGTGTAAACGTTCTTGCCTAGCCCTCGACCCAAGCACAAGCGTATATGCCTCTGTTCAAAGCCTTTCGCCACAAGCTGAACACGTTTGGTCTCATCTAAGCCTCTGAAGCCCGAGTTTACCCAGCTACGAATCAAACTTCAGGAAAGGTGCTCAGGGTGATGCAGACTGCCAAGCGTTTCACCAGGCAGCCCAGATCGAGTACACACACTTGTGTTTGAAACGGGCAGAGGAAATGGTGTCAAGAGCGCGCGTCCATCTCCCGGGCGACGTACACGTTTTCTCCATGAGATGCAAGCCTTTCCTCCAGTGTGAAAGGCCTTCACACTCTACACCTCTTGCGCTCGCAGCACTCAGGTGCCACCCGCTCTGAGCATCTTCAAAAGGCACAGGGTCACGCAACGTGTGAAACACCGGGCGCGGGTGCAACACACACCTAGGTCTTCGCTGTCGGCCTGAGAACACCCACGGCACAGGGCTTCTTTGGTGCACACACGTGGTAGCGGTCGGTGATGCATTCTGCTCCGTGAAACCTTCTCGGGGACACAGAGCGTGAGCGCACGTAGATTAGCCCTACACCTCATCCCTCTTTCTTGAGTGAGTTGTACTGCTCTAAGGCAAAACTCCCTGCTGGAATCTCGGTGTGGCTTAAGTATCCTCCGGGAAGCGATCGCTGCTAGAGACACTGTGCTGCTCTCTAGGACAATGGTCTGTGCCTCCACTGCGCTGCTGTTGTCTCCAAGTCGCTTGCGAAGGCCTTTTCGAAGAGGTTGCTCACAGTGTCGTTTCTTTAGAGTAACCCACAGGCATACGAGGATGCCGGTTCTGTGAAGGAAAATGCTCCCTGCCTCAGCCACTTGGGCGCCGTTTTGTACAGGAAAGGACACTCCGCCTTGAAGATTCTTCCTTCCGGATTGCCACTCGCACTGGCGATGTCTCCTGAATCTCGTGGTGTTACAGTGCCGTCACAAGGTCCGTATCTCAGGCCTAGAACGGCAGAGCGTCCGGCAGCTTTGAAAGAGACCGTCGGCATTCTTCTGGCCTTCGGGGACGCTCCATGAGGAACAAGCTCCTCAGCAGCGTGCGTCTTTAGATCTTTCATGGCAGAACCGCTGTGGGCGACCTCATTCCTCCCCCCACGTGAGAGACACACACAACCTGCCATTAGGGGGTGGAAGGCTTTAGAGTCCAGAAGCGAGGCTGGCGCTCCCACTCAGCATTCCTGCACGGAACTGAGCCCGGGTACGTGAGACCGTGAGAGGGGGCAAAGACAGGCGTACCAGCGAGCTGTTCACAGTGCACGCTGACGCATCACCGTTCAAGCTCACGTTCATTTCATGGAGAGAACACGAGGTCTTGATGCGCTTTCCTGTGGTACGTAAACTTTGGTCGCATCCCCTGGTGGGCACATCGGCTCAGGACTGCCCTGTCCCAAAGGCTCCAGGTGTGGAGCCCGACTGTTGGAGCTCAGCCTCACGTGGCTCTCTCATGGACGAGACCGGCTCGCAATGGGACCGTTCACGAGCTGGGGACCGTGCTGGCTGTTAGGAGTCGGCACACCAAGAGCCCTCCGAGGGAGAGGAGCTGCTGACGTTTGCCAGCACAGTCTCCAATTCCCAACTGCAACCATTCCCTGTAAGAGGCTCCCGAAAGCTTCGACGCAGTTTCTCAGTTAGCTATAAATGGAGGCCAGTCACTTGGCAGACTCTCCCAACGCTCGGCCTCCCAGGCTGCGATACAGACACGCCGACTGCTTCAGCCAACAGGGACAGCTTGGAGTAAAAGTGAGACTCCTACGTGTCAAAGTACTTGCGTGACGCTGGCCAGAAGCTCAAACATTTAGTGCAGGGCATCAGGGCACTTCGCCGCACGCGGAGCAAGTTTGTTCTCATCTCGCCTCTGAATGCCGAGTTTAACCAGCTAGGAAGCAAACTTCGGGAAAGGTACTCAGGGTGCCGCTGATTCAAAATTCTCTCACCAGACAGCCCAAATCGTGTACGCCTCTTTGTATTTTCCATGGGCAGGACAAAATGGTGTCAACCCGCACGCCTCCAGCTGGGGGTGGGGTGGGGTGGGATGGGGTGGGGGTTGGGCGACGTACACTTTCTCCATGGGAAACAGGCCCACGCCTTCAGTGTGAAAGGCCTCTACGCCTCTCTGCTTTCGCAGTCCAGGCGTAGCCTCAACTCTGAAAAGCTTCCAGAGCAGGAAGGTCAGAAAACCTTTGAACCACCCAGCAGGTGCAGCACAGAACAAGGGCTTCTCTCTTGGCCTTGAGAACACCCACTGCCCAGCGCTCCTTTGTGTACACACGTGGTGGAGGAAGGGTGCTGCATTCGGCTCCGTGAGAACTTCTCCGGGCCACGTAGTGTGAACCCAAGTAGATGAGCCCTACATCTCATGCCAGTCTCCTGTGCGAGTTGGACAAGGCGAACTCCCTGCTTGAATCCCGGGGTGGGTTAAGTACCCTGCGGGGAAGGATCGTTGCTTGGGAGCCCGGGGCTGGTGTCGAGGTGACTGTTCTGTGCATCCACTTCGCAGCTGTTCTCTCTCCGCGGGTTCTCTCCGCCTGCTGCAGCCAAAAGGGACAGCTTAGGGTAAAGATAAAAACCCAGGGTGTAAACGTTCTTGCCTAGCCCTCGCCCCAAGCACAAGCGTATATGCCTCTGGTCAAAGGCTTTCGCCACAAGCTGAACACGTTTGGTCTCATCTAAGCCTCTGAAGCCCGAGTTTACCCAGCTACGAATCAAACTTCAGGAAAGGTGCTCAGGGTGATGCGGACTGCCAAGCGTTTCACCAGGCAGCCCAGATCGAGTACAAACACTTGTGTTTTAAACGGGCAGAGGAAATGGTGTCAAGAGCGCGCCTCCATCTCCTGGGCGACGTACACGTTCTCTCCACGAGACGCAAGCCCTTCCTCCAGTGTGAAAGGCCTTTACACTCTACACCTCTTGCGCTCGCAGCATGCAGGTGCCACCCGCTCTGAACATCTTCCAAAGGCACAGGGGTCACGCAACGTGTGAACCACCGAGCGCGGGTGCAGCACACACCTAGGTCTTCGCTGTCGGCCTGAGAACACCCACGGCACAGGGCTTCTTTGGTGTACACACGTGGTAGCGGTAGGTCATGCATTCTGCTCCGTGAAACCTTCTCGGGGACACAGAGCGTGAGCGCACGTAGATTAGCCCTACACCTCATCCCTCTTTCTTGAGTGAGTTGTACTGCTCTAAGGCAAAACTCCCTGCTGGAATCTCGGTGTGGCTTAAGTATCCTCCGGGAAGCGATCGCTGCTAGAGACACTGTGCTGCTCTCTAGGATAATGGTCTGTGCCTCCACTGCGCTGCTGTTGTCTACAAGTCGCTTGCGAAGGCCTTTTCGAAGAGGTTGCTCACAGTGTCGTTTCTTTAGAGTAACCCACAGGCATACGAGGATGCCGGTTCTGTGAAGGAAAATGCTCCCTGCCTCAGCCACTTGGGCGCCGTTTTGTACAGGAAAGGACACTCCGCCTTGGAGGTTCTTCCTTCCGGATTGCCACTCGCACTGGCGATGTCTCCTGAATCTCGCGGGGTTACAGTGCCGTCACAAGGTCCGTATCTCAGGCCTAGAATGGCAGAGCGTCCGGCAGCTTTGCAAGAGACCTTCGGCATTCTTCTGGCCTTCGGGGACGCTCCATGAGGAACAAGCTCCTCAGCAGCATGCGTCTTTAGATCTTTCATGGCAGAACCTCTGTGGGCGACCTCATTCCTCCCACCACGTGAGAGACACACACAACCTGCCATTGGGGGGGTGGAAGGCTTTAGAGTCCAGAAGCGAGGCTGGTGCTCCCACTCAGCATTCCTGCACGGAACTGAGTCCGGGTGCGTGAGACCGTGAGAGGGGGCAAAGACAGGCTTACCAGCGAGCTGTTCACGGTGCACGCTGACGCATCACCCTTCAAGCTCACGTTCATTACATGGAGAGAACACGAGGCCTTGATGCGCTTTCCTGTGTTACGTAAACTTTGGTCGCGTCCCCTGGTGGGCACATCGGCTCAGGACTGCCCTGTCCCAAAGGCTCCAGGTGTGGAGCCCGACTGTTGGAGCTCAGCCTCACATGGCTCTTTCACGGACGAGACCGGCTCGCAATGGGACCGTTCACGAGCTGGGGACCGTGCTGGCTGTTAGGAGTCGGCACACCAAGAGCCCTCCGAGGGAGAGGAGCTGCTGACGTTTGCCAGCACAGTCTCCAATTCCGAACTGCAACCATTCCCTGTAAGAGGCTCCCGAAAGCTTCGACGCAGTTTCTCAGTTAGCTATAAATGGAGGCCAGTCACTTGGCAGACTCCCCCAACGCCCGGCCTCCCAGGCTGCGATACAGACACGCCGACTGCTTCAGCCAACAGGGACAGCTTGGAGTAAAAGTGAGACTCCTACGTGTCAAAGTACTTGCGTGACGCTGGCCAGAAGCTCAAACATTTAGGGCAGGGCATCAGGGCACTTCGCCGCACGCGGAGCAAGTTTGTTCTCATCTCGCCTCTGAATGCCGAGTTTAACCAGCTAGGAAGCAAACTTCGGGAAAGGTACTCAGGGTGCCGCCGATTCAAAATTCTCTCACCAGACAGCCCAAATCGTGTACGCCTCTTTGTATTTTCCATGGGCAGGACAAAATGGTGTCAACCCGCACGCCTGCAGCTGGGGGTGGGTTGGGGTGGGTTGGGGTGGGGTGGGGTGGGGTGGGGTTGGGGGTTGGGTGACGTACACATTCTCCATGGGAAACAGGCCCACGCCTTCAGTGTGAAAGGCCTCTACGCCTCTCTGCTTTCGCAGTCCAGGCGTAGCCTCAGCTCTGAAAAGCTTCCAGAGCAGGAAGGTCAGAAAACCTTTGAACCACCCAGCAGGTGCAGCACAGAACAAGGGCTTCTCTCTTGGCCTTGAGAACACCCACTGCCCAGCGCTCCTTTGTGTACACACGTGGTGGAGGAAGGGTGCTGGATTCGGCTCCGTGAGAACTACTCCAGGCCACGTAGTGTGAACCCAAGTAGATGAGCCCTAAATCTCATGCCAGTCTCTTGTGCGAGTTGGACAATGCGAACTCCCTGCTTGAATCCCGGGGTGGGTTAAGTACCCTGCGGGGAAGGATCGTTGCTTGGGACCCCGGGGCTGGTGTCGAGGTGACTGTTCTGTGCATCCACTTCGCAGCTGTTCTCTCTCCGCGGGTTCTCTCCGCCTGCTGCAGCCAAAAGGGACAGCTTAGGGTAAAGATAAAAACCCAGTATGTAAACGTTCTTGCCTAGCCCTCGACCCAAGCACAAGCGTATATGCCTCTGTTCAAAGCCTTTCGCCACAAGCTGAACACGTTTGGTCTCATCTAAGCCTCTGAAGCCCGAGTTTACCCAGCTACAAATCAAATTTCAGGAAAGGTGCTCAGGGTGATGCGGACTGCCAAGCGTTTCACCGGGCAGCCCAGATCGAGTACACACACTTGTGTTTGAAACGGGCAGAGGAAATGGTGTCAAGAGCGCGCCTCCATCTCCCGGACGATGTTCACGTTTTCTCCATGAGATGCAAGCCCTTCCTCCAGTGTGAAAGGCCTCTACACTCTACACCTCTTGCGCACGCAGCAGGCAGGTGCCACCCGCTCTGAACATCTTCCAAAGGCACAGGGTCACGCAACGTGTGAACCACCGAGCGCGGGTGCAGCACACACCTAGGTCTTCGCTGTCGGCCTGAGAACACCCACCGCACAGGGCTTCTTTGGTGCACACACGTGGTAGCGGTCGGTGATGCATTCTGCTCCATGAAACCTTCTCGGGGACACAGAGCGTGAGCGCACGTAGATTAGCCCTACACCTCATCCCTCTTTCTTGAGTGAGTTGTACTGCTATAAGGCAAAACTCCCTGCTGGAATCTCGGTGTGGCTTAAGTATCCTCCGGGAAGCGATCGCTGCTAGAGACACTGTGCTGCTCTCTAAGATAATGGTCTGTGCCTCCACTGCTCTGCTGTTGTCTACAAGTCGCTTGCGAAGGCCTTTTCGAAGAGGTTGCTCACAGTGTCGTTTCTTTAGAGTAACCCACAGGCATACGAGGATGCCGGTTCTGTGAAGAAAAATGCTCCCTGCCTCAGCCACTTGGGCGCCGTTTTGTACAGGAAAGGACACTCCGCCTTGGAGGTTCTTCCTTCCGGATTGCCACTCGCACTGGCGATGTCTCCTGAATCTCGCGGGGTTACAGTGCCGTCACAAGGTCCTTATCTCAGGCCTAGAACGGCAGAGCGTCCGGCAGCTTTGAAAGAGACCTTCGGCATTCTTCTGGC